>NC_050452.1:36989060-37037234 GCF_903995425.1 Onychomys torridus
CCCCTCCTCCCTCCCCCTCACTCCTCTTCCTCCTCATTCATCTTCTTGTCTTCTTGAACGGTCCTCACTGTGTTAGCCGTGGCCAGCCTGGAACTCCACTCTGGGGAGATCAAGTGATCTGTTTTTCTCCGTGTGGCTGGGTTCATGGGTTCATAGGCCTGTGCCCCTACACCTACCCACCCCCACGCCCACCCCACCCCCGTTCTTTTTTTTTACTCCATGGAAGCAGGAAGGTTGTAGCCTCTGCCCCAACCTGACATTGCAACCAATTCTCTGCACCCTCCCATCTTGGAGCAGCCACCATTCAAAGTGCTCATGCCAGAAACCTCTATATGCCTGGATACGAGAAGGACAGGCAAAGAGTGGGAGGTCCCTTGTGGGAAGTCACCCACCAGTGGGTCACCTCATGCACCAGACCCTGTGACTTCTTTCTCCTGACCTCAGGCCCACGTTCTTTTAGAAAACTGTCCGTGGCCAACATTCCATTCTGCCTCAGTCAAAGAGTTTGATTCCAAGGCACAGATTGCGGAAAAGCCTATCTACTGGACATAGACCTGTGATGAGACATAGGCCTCCTTGACAGAGTCCCCTCAGAGCACAGGAAAATAAAGGGGCCCTGCATTGAGAACACCGTCTCAAGCCCCCAGCTTTTTTGTTGTTGTGTGTGTTTTTAAAAATTGTTTTTAGCATGTGTATGCTGTACCACATCTGTTCTCGGTGCTATGGGAGACAGGAAGAAGGTGTCAGATTCCTCAGAATAGGAGCTACCAAGAATCATTGTGAGCTCTCATATAGGTACTTGGGAAACTGGAACCTGGTTCCTCTGCAAGAGGAGCCCAGTGCTCTTAACTGCTGAACCATCTCTCCAGCACCCCCACCACCTGGGGGCAGGAAGTGGTTCTTTTGACTCCCTAAAGTTAGATGGTGTGGATAGAATCATCATTGACCATGGTTCTAATCCTGACTCCCTATGAACACCTTGCAGCTGGACCTCTTCAGTCTTCCTTCTGACCTCAGTTTCCTTTGCTCTGGTAAATGAGAAACCCATTGCGTTTTGCCTGTCTGCAAACATCTTAGATGACCTCCACTGGCCAAAAGGAACAGCGCTCCTCTTTCACAATGGATAGTAGAATGCTGTGTGGAAGGATCTTCCTCCAGGCCATGGAGAGGCAGAGCTGGGGGACAGGGAGGGGTAGTTTCAGAGGAGCCATTTAGCAGATAACTGACCATCTTATACTTCGTTGGAGAAGTAGGAGAATGACCATACGCCCTATGCCCTTGCTTTGCACATTAGCTCTTAGTGCTAGGCGTTGTGTGTGTGTGTGTGGTGTGTGTGTCTGTCTGTGTGTTAGTGGGCAAGTGGCACTCAGCAGGTTGGGTAGGGCAGTGGTGGGACCTTCCCAGTGTGGGTCCAGGCCAAGAGGCCCTCACCCTGTACCTGGGGACAGCTTGGAAGAGAACAGGAAGAAGTACCGGCCCCAGTTCCTGCAGTACGGGAAGGGTGACCCAGAAGGGACCAGAGGTGAGAGAGAGCAGGGGGAATTCGCAGCGGCGGTGGGCAGGGCCCTGGTCCGGACAAGGGCGGAGTCAACTTGTACATTCCGTTTTTTGAAAAAACTTCTGGCTGGGGCCCGGCTTTTGCCTTCCGCCTCCTCCTCTTCCCACCTTCCTGCCCCCTCCCTTCGACCCTCCTCCCGCAGTTCAGGTGGCAGCTTCTTTTGCGGGGAGTGCTCCACCTTTCCAGAGCCGGGAAAGAGCCAGGGTCCCGAGGTAGGGACCCCGGCCGGGCTTGGGGCGCGGGGCAGGGCACCCGCCTTGGCAGCGCGGCCGCGGCGGGCGGGAGCCGGCTCGCCGCGACCGGGACACGCCACGCGGACTGCGGGGGCAGGAGAGGGGCCCGCGCCGGGCAAGCTGAAGCAAAAGGTTAAGCCGGCCGCGGCCCTTTAAAGGGGCGTTCCCGCCTTTGGGCTCGTGAGCGAGAGATTCCGCAAAATGCCCTAGCTGTTGTGGGCCGATGGGCCGATAGCCGGGCGCGCTTGTGTTTTGGGGGGGGGTGAACGATGCCCTGGGGAAAGCCCTCCCAAGTTCCAGGTGCTGAAGCCAGAACGGTGCCCCCGCCGCGGGATCCTGACGGGGACTCCCTTTGGCCCTAGAGGCTCCGTCTGAACTCTACCAAAAGCAACAAGTTCCCACCCAGGCACAAGCCCGACGCTAAGTGCCTTCGCTTATGGAAGGACAGGGTCAGGAACTCCCGTATAACGAAGGGACCCTGGAGCGTTAGGGCCTGATTGCCTCCTTGAAGCTTTTGGGCTTTATGTGAACTTTCCAGACTCCACAGGCGGGGTGGTAGGCCAGAGCCCTGGGGAGAGCCGAGGACAGGTGAGCCTGCAGCTAGCCAGCTTGGCCTGCGTGGTGAAATTGGGTCTCGGGGAACGGTCTCTTATCTCCTTGGGCACAGTCCAGGACGGCAATGACCCTCCTACTTCATCAGCTATGGACAGCAGCTCGATAGAGCGTGGAAAACGGGTGGATGGCTTGGCCGGAGGGACCTGAAGACCTGAGCCTCCGAAGTCATAGCTTGGACTTGCTGCGTTCGGAGGACACCACAGGACTCTGAAAACGGGAGTGTGGTCAGAGGCCTGTTACCACCCTGTTGAGGGGCACAGGGGGCCCCTGGTTCTGCAGGACCTGATGGTTGTTTTTCTGTGCCGAGGGAGGGGTCAGCACCCTCTAGGCCCCAAATGGGCCTCATTTATTTCTCTCTAAGCCCTTTCACAGGGTAGCAGGGTTAGGGTTAGGATGTGGATGTGGGATTAGAGGCAGGTCCTCAGGACCTTCTGCGCTTCTGCTCCTCTGTCGACTCCGCTTTCCCGGCTACCTTTATCCCAGTCAAGCGGCTCAACAAACCTTTCCCAGCCTACCCAGCTGTGGTCTGTGGCCTGGGCCCTGTGGTTCACAAAACACTACCAGCTGGCCTCCACCACATCAGATTTTGAGATTCAGCGTAGACCCAAGCACACGGAGGTGGGGTGGGGGCGCTGGGGAGCCAATCCTTGCATCTAGGAACTCTTGTCTTTATCATGCCTTGTGCCTGGGATATGTCTGGGGTGTGGCCAACAAGCAGCTGTGGCTGTGAGGTTTGGGCTGCAGCCGGAAAGACCCCCAGAGAGAGGTTCTTTTGCCCAAGCCAAGCTCCTCGGTCCCCAAGTCCCTGCTGTACTTGTGCCCCCCAAGCAAGGTATTCCACATAATCTCATGCTATTCTGAGCGTCGGTTATCACCATTCACTAGCCAGGAACAGACCTGGGATGAATGCGCCAAGGCGATGTAGAGCTGCATCAGTGTACTTCTAGCTGACCCCCAAGCCTGCTTCTCAACCCCGTCTCCACTGGGCAGGGCCTAGCCTGTGCTGGAATCCTCAGGAAGAATGACCGGGCGAGTTTCTCTATAGAATCAGGCGTCCCAGTGCTGGTGCCAGGCAGATAGAACCAGGCTTTACCAGAGGGGCAAGATCATTAAGAAGCAAGTAGATTCCAGTCTGGGGTTGTGCAGGGAGGGGATCCCTGCCCTTGGATCCAGAGGGATGGGGCTATGTTTCTCTACAGACTTAGCATGTTCTCTGCGGGTTAATCCAGCTGCTCCCAGCGCCTGGGCTCGTGTCTTCTGACCCTAACCTCCTTTTTGCCTCTCTTCCCTTCCCTCCTCTGGCTTCTTCTTTTCCTTCCCTAACCCTTGAGTTGGGGACCTGAAGCGGGGAAGAAGGATAGGCCAAACCCCTAAGCCCATTATTGGAACCCATTGTCCTGCTCCTGGGCTTTTGATGCCCTGGGCCTCCCAGGCCAAATCTGTGTTGAAGAGGGGCTTGCTGGAATAGGGAGGGCCTTATTGTGTGAAACTGTGGGAGATAACAACATGAAACAGAGGGAGATTGGGTGGTGGTGGCCAAATAAGTAAAAATGAAGCACACAATAATACATTAAACATTCGAAACATATGACAATGAGGGATGGTCGAACCTAGAGGGCTCTGCTCAACTGCTCAAGCAGACAGGTGAGTCTTTGTGGAATTAGCTCCAGGATTTGAGAAACCACTGTTGTTCCTTTTATTTTTTTGCTAAGTTCCCAAGTCTTAGGATTGCTGTATGTGCTCTAAATTCCTAAAGAGCCTTTGCTCTGTGACCAGCTCAGGCCTACACTTCTGCACCACAGCTGTCTTTTGGAGCAATTAGTTCACTGATCCCGAAGAGCCTGTCCTACTGATGTCTATGGGAGTCATTCACAGTCTTGTTGGAGATGTTCCTGTTGGTGTCTCTTACCACCCGAGGACCCTCTGCTGAGGACCGGGGACTATTTGATTACAAAACAGAAAGAGTTAGTGTAAAGGGGTGAAAATGGTTTTCAGGGTCTGGAGAGATGGCTCTGTGGTTAGCAGAATGGACTGCTCTACCAGAGGACCCAGCTTCAGTTCCCAGACCCACATGGCAGCTCACGACTGTCTAACTCCGGTTGCAGGAGATCCGACATCCTCACATAGGCATGCATGCAGATAATGAAAATTTTTAAATGTTTTCAGAAAGCCCCAGGGCCAGTCTTATTTGTCTCTGTGCCCTCTAGGAGTTTTCTTGTTGAAGCACCCCAAAGTGCGTGGGGATTTGGGTCTTAGGTCAACGTCATGGAGTGTGTAGCAGGATAACAAAAGGCTAAGTGGTTCTGGTTCTCGCTCATGCTAACCTCAGATATTGAGACATGTCCAAGTGTCCTCATGAGCACAGGGCCTTTAGTCTTAATTAAAAGACTCGGGCACAGAGGCCAGAGTCTAAGAAAAGCTGAACAGCTCATTTTTATGCCAGTACTATGGAGCTGTTCTCCTTGGACTCAAATGCCATTCTTGGCTTGGAGATGTAGCTCAGTAGGTAGAGTGTTTGCCTACCATACACAAAGCCCTGGGGTTCAATCCCCACCACAGAATAAACTGGGCATGGTGGTACATACCTGTAACCCAAGCACTCTGCAGGTGGAGACAGGAGGACCGAAGTTCAAGGTCATCCTCAGCTACATTAAGAGGCCAGCCTGGGCTACATAAGACCCTATCTCAAAAAACATGTGCACTATTCTACTGTTTCTAAACATGAATTGAGAATTTATGAAAGACATGAAGATGATTTGGACTTCTGGGAAAAGCATCAAGGATATTTTCCGGCCAGGCAGTGGTGGCACATACCTTTAATCCCAGCACTCGGGAGGCAGAGCCAGGTGGATCTCTGTGAGTTCGAGGCCAGCCTGGTCTACAGAGCGAGATCCAGGAAAGGCGCAAAACTACACAGAGAAACCATGTCTCGAAAAACAAACAAACAAACAAAAAGAATATTTTCAAAATGTAGAAAAGCTGTATTTTCCCCTGTCTTTAAGATGTCCCATGCTTTAACTATTCCTCTCTCCTCCTCATAGGAACCCTTTAAAAGGTGGGTGCTGGCCTCCCACGGGACTCCCTATTTTTGTCTTTTTTGTGAGATATTTGTTTCTTGGTTTGTTTGTTTTAATAAAGAGAAAGAATGTGACGTTAGGTGGGTAGAGAGGTGGGGAAGGATTTGGGAGGAGTTGGGGTCAGGGTTCTATGTTCCTCTAAGGAGGGAAAAGCTCCAGCCAAGATAGGAAATAGGGAATTCTCAAAGCCTGTTTCTCAAAGATCCTGTTTCACTTCATAGGGAGTCTTTCAGGATAGCCTGTCCTGACAGAAGTCTAGCTCGTGGGGTAGGAAGGTTGCCGTGAGATGCGGTGGTGACTGGGAGACCTGTGGTGGGCTGTGGGTGGAAGCCACCCTTCTCCCATCAGGCTCTCCCCTAAGGATTTGCTTTATCCATGTAAGCTCCCTTCCCTCATTCCAGGGAAGTCCCTGTGGGGAGGTACACTGAGTGCTTTTCATCTCCGGCACCTGGCACTGTGCCAGGAGCGTAGCACAGACACAGTAATTTTTATGAGAATAAACGAACAAGCATAAAAACTCAAAGCATGAACAAGCCAGGACTGCTGAATCCCTGTTAGCACTGATGCCTCCCTGGTTTTGTTTGTTTGTTTTTGCTTTTTGTTTTGTTTGTTTGGTTGGTTTTTTGAGACAGGGTGTCTCTGTGTAGCTTTGGAGCCTGTCCTGGAACTCATTCTGTAGCCCAGGCTGGCCTCGAACTCACAGAGTTCTGCTTGCCTCTGCCTCCCAAGTGCTGGGATAAAGGCGTGCGCCACCACTGCCTGATGCCTTCCCGTTTTCTTAGGCTTTATTGAGGACTCGGCACGCTTTACTTCAGTTTCAGAGAGGTAGCCCGTTCTAATGGCTCACGCCTGTAATCTCAGCAATTTGGAGGCCTAAGCAGGATTCCCATGAGTTCAAGGTTAGCCTGATCAACAGAGTGAACTCCAGGCCAGCCTAGGCTACAAAGTAAGACTCTGTCACAAAAAGAAGAAAGAGAAAGAGATTGACAATGTTGGCTTTCTATATACCTGCTATAAATTAGTAACTTCCTTTTTTTTTCAGAAAAATAACTTTAAAAATATTTTTGAAATAAGCTTTAAACATTTAATTTTGTTGAGTTTTGCAACACTAAGATTTACACATAGGCTCTCTTATGGTTTAGACATTTTTTTTCTCAACTAACTCATTTTATTTGTTTGTTTATTTGAGGCATAGTCTTACTATGTAGCCTTAGCCAAGCCAGAACTCAGTATACAGACCAGGCTGGCCTAGAACTCACAGAGATTCACCTGCCTCTGCTTCCAAAAGACTGGTATTAAAGGTGTGCATAACCACACCTGGCAAACTAATTCATTTTAAAAGGCAGTGGAGTAATATTGTAGAAGTGTACTTAATTTGAGCAACAAATGATGAAATTTATTTTTCATTATAATTTAGCCATTCTCCTGGCTGGCTAAATTTTCTTTCTTTACCTAGAGTCTATCTTAAAAGAACATGGGCTATCTATCCTATTTATTTCCAGAGTCATATAAGATGCTAAGTCCTGGCCAGTCTTCAGGAACTTGTATCTGTTCCTTTAATTGGATCTATTAACAGGTACTCACCCAAAAGCACATCAGATCTTTCTCTAGCGTAGACACCTCCAGGAACAAACTTAAAAGCTGTGCACCAGGCACAGAAAAATGTCTCTAAAAGATAAACAGCCATGCCAGTGGCCATGGTTTCCCCAGGGTTTGTCCCTGAGTTCACAAGATGTCCAAGTACTTGAGGCCACATAGACCCCGTGAAGACTGCCAGTCCACATCCAGAAACAGCTGCTGCCCATGTGCATAGGTAAAGGAGACCCACGGCCGAAGCTGCTCCTATTTGTAAGAAACAAAAAGAAAAAGAAAGAGCAGGAGTCGGGCAAGAGAACAGCAAAGCCCATGGCATGACCAGAGGCTGAGAGCTGGAAAGGACCTCAGGAGACCTCTGGTTGATCTCAACTCCCAGCAACCCAAAGCGCAGCAACGGAACATGGCCTGCTCACAGCCACGGAACATGGCCTGCTCACAGCCGCAGCCTGGCACTGGCACTCCTAGAAGGAGACCATGCAGCAAACCTTAGGCCGATGCTTGATCTTTGGGAAGGGGTTGGGCACCACAGTAGCTAGCCTTACAATCTTCCCAGTAATAGAAATTGAAATTATTTGCAGAGTTACAAATATGTTCATTAAATACAACCATCCAGACACAAGACAGCAGAAAACATAGGGTCCGTGTAGTTTCCAGAACATTTCTGTTAAGGCACTTTCTAAGTAATTATTGCTCATTTAAGTGCTGTCAGGAAGTATATACACTGGCTTCTCCAGCCACACAGACCCGAGAGAGGACACAGCTAAGATCCCAGAGACAGATCCATTGCTGGAGCAAGTCTACACTCTGTCCACTGGTTTTCCAGACCTGCCAGGTCAGGACTATGCCTTCCACCTGGTCCATGGCAGGCAGTTACTTAATGTTGAACTCTAAGGTCATGTAACTTTCCTCCCAATTCCTCTGAAATCAGCTTTGATCTATCCATACTAGGTCTTACATAGACAATATAATTGCTATGGGATGTCTTTCTGTATGACTATGTGTTCCTCTGATTGGTTGAGAAATGAAGCTGCATTGGCCTATGGCAGGGAAGGATGGAGCCAGGCAGGAAAATCCAAGAGAGAGAGTGGAAGAAAGGAGAGTAGAGGAGATGCAAGCTGGCCGCCCAAGGAGCAACAAAATGACAACAGACCAGTAACGCCACGGCCACATAGCAAAACATAGATGAATAGAAATGGGTTAATTTAAGATGAAAGAGCTAGCTAGCAAGAAGCTCTGCCATAGGCCTCTGAATGATTACTTTGTAAGCAGCTGAAGGGCGAGGGACCGTGGGGCTGGGTGGGAACAGAGGAACACAGGACCAAGGGGCCAGATGGGACTGGAGAAACCTTCCGGCTACAATATATATATATTTTTTTTTGTTAGCTCTTCAAGATATCTATAGCAGACACTTCACTGTTTGGGGCAACGACATTGCATCTGCAGTTCCACATACCTGTTGCCCACCAGGCTAAGCCAGCATCACGAAGCCATGATGAGCCTGAAAGCATCAACCCACCTGCCAAGCCCAGCAGAACCACGCCTCTGTAAATAAAGGAAAATAAATTAATCACTCGAACACTGATCAGAAATCTATCTACTCTATCGAGCTCTATCCATCCATATCACATTGTGGATATGAAATACTCAGGATAATGAGAGCCACTGGGAACCAGTGCACAGAACACTCGAGGAGGGCTGGTGGTGTGGTTCAGTGAAAGGGGACTTGCCTACATGTAAACTCTGGAGTTAATATACAGTGCCAAAAATAAAATCAAGCAACATAGAACATTGAAGTAGCAAACGGTCTAACACCTGTAGTCTTTCACAGTCAGTGCAGACACAACAACTGAATTCTCAACTCTTCAGTTACAGCTCATAGCAGCCACCTGACGTTTCAAATGACTCTTCCAAAGGCCAAAGGAAAAGTCATTGGCAATGTGTGCTGTGGAGTTTTCCTTTTTTTATTCTATCTCAGTACTACTTTTATCTAGTGTCTTCTTTGCTAAAATAAGTGACCGTTTGACAGTTTATTTATTTTTAACTACCACAGGCCATTTCATTGTTTTGTTATTTTTATAAAAACTTCACAGGAGGAGACTCCAAGGTGGGCTGGAAAGATGCCTCAGCAGTTAAGAACACTTGTCACTCTTGCAGAGGACCTGGGTTTGTTTCCCAGAACCCACATGGAAGCTCACGGACATCTGTAACTGCATCTTCTGGCATCAGGCACACATATATTGTACAGATGAACACATAGGCAAAGCACTCATATACATTTTTTTCTTTTTCTTTTTTTTTTTTTTTTTTTTTGAGCTGAGGATTGAACCCAGAGCCTTGTGCTTTTGTGCTTGCTAGGCAAGCGCTCTACCACTGAGCTAAATCCCCAACCCATGTACATTTTTTAAAAATTATAATTGACGTAAATATCAATGGGGACTCCATTAGCAACAGGAGCTACAACATAGTATTGCTCACGTGGTTGAAATCGAATGTCAAACCCAGCACTTGCTCCACACCAAGCCCTGTTTTAAGACTGTCACTTGTGTTGTTATCCACTGGATCCTCTTAAGTTTATGAGGAAAACAATTCCGTTCTACCCATCTGCAGAGGAGAACGTGGGAAGAGTCTTGCTTCCCAATGACACTGTGATCTTTCCCAACAAACATCCAATGCTGTCATCCGAGGGGCTGAGAAGAATGACCAGCAGATGTTATGCCTTGCCTTCCACAGGTAAGGGGCTCCTTGTGCTTCCCATGCAGGAATGTAGGGTCTACTTCTATATACCCTCAGTTCACCTCAACTTTCCCACAATCCTCTAGTACAGAGCTTCTCTCCCCACCCCCATAGCTAACAGAGCTGAACTCACCCAAATGGGTTAGGATCAGGACCTGGATGAGGATGACCACTCACTGCCCATCTGGAAACAATAGAGACCTCTCCAAAGATCCAGTGAGTGAGGAACATGAGGCTCCCGAAGGCAGCACCTGGCAACAGCCAGCTAGATCGAGAGGCCATGCCCTTGGTGACCTCACTGGGCTTCTTCCCCTCAGAGTTGGTGTAGTCAACATCTAGAATTTTAAAAAGAAGAAGAAGAAGGAGGAGGAGGAGGAGGAGGAGGAGGAGGAGGAGGAGGAGGAGGAGGAGAAGAAGGAGAAGGAGAAGGAGAAGGAGAAGGAGAAGAAGAAGAAGAAGAAGAAGAAGAAGAAGAAGAAGAAGAAGAAGAAGAAGAAGAAGAAGAAGAAGAAGAAGAAGAAGAAGAAAGAGAAGAAGAAGAAGGAGAAGAAGGAGAGTAAAAGATGTTCAGGCTCTGTTTTTACTGGACTCTCGGTGGTTGGAAATGGTCCATGGCTTCAATAAGCTTCCTATAGGAGAGTGGAGATTGGAACTCTCAGAAGTTGGATGTGCCAGAGCTCTTCGATGAAAGGGTTCATTTCTGGCTAGCTATGGGGTGGTGTAAGGGAAAGCAGGAAGAACTGACAGACAAAACTGCAAAAAGCTACCAAATTCATGTGCAGGTAACAGAGTAAGAGAAAGATGAGCCGGGGAGGGGGTGAACGCGATCTTGAGAGAACAAGCATTATCCAACTTGAATATAACATCCTAGCACCAAAGGCTGCTTTCTCATGAAAGAACAGGGTCTCGTGGAACAATCTAAGTACCCAAGTCATGACTGTGTGTCCATGAGGAGCCTCGGCTGTGTGAGCCCCTCCAAACGACTCACTTCATCTTTACCAATGGCTGAGGTCTGCTGTGTTACCAATCCCATTTTACAGGAGAGAATCCAAGCCCCGAGAGATCAACTAACGGGTCCAAGGTCACACAGCCAGTGAAGAGAAACTGGTACCGCACTAAGGCCACATGTCTCCTTAGCTAAGTGTCGTGCTGGCCCATTCCTGAGTGCTGTTTAACTAGAGACTCTCATCAAAGCCTCAACTTCACATAAGAGGAAATGTTGGCAGGCGACTGACTGTCTTTGTACCCACACAAAGAGCCTACTGGAGAGATGCTGTGCAACTCTGTTAAGGCTTCTACAGGACAGAAGGCAGCCCTGGGGCCTGCCTCTGGGACTGGCGGCCTGATTTTACTGAGAAGGAAGTTATGATGAGAGCAAGGTCAGAGGAAGGAGCCGGCCAAAAGCTATGGGGAGGGGGAGGGGTGGGAGTGGGTGGTGAGGCTAGAGAGAGGTCAAGGATCAAGCTGAGAGCCCGGAGAGAAGAAGTCTTCTAAGCTGGATCATTGAATGAAAAGCAGTCAGCTGGGTGTCTCCAGGCTCCTCCGACCCAACACATCTTCAAATAGAAAGTCAGATAACACTTGAGTTCAGATACCTGAAGGGTGTGAGGTTTGGAAATAATGACACAGGGCAGATGGATACTGAGAAAGGAGACTCCCATGCCATCCGAGCAGAGAAATGGAGAAGACAGAGCTGAACTGAGTTGAAGGACAGGATCTGCTTTAAGTCCCCCATGGACACACAGTCACATCCCGTCCAAGGTTCTCTTGTTACTTTCTGCCATATGTGCACTGCCGAGGAACCGGGGCGTCTGCCTACATAACAGCCCATTGTCTCTGTCCATTACTGCTCAGGAGGGGAAGTTGAAATGGAGCTACAGTGCAGAAAGCTATTTTTACAAGTTGTCTTTGAGCTAGGGGTTGAGCTTAGTTGGTAGAGTGTTTGTCTGGTGTGAATGGGGTTCTGGGTTTGATTCCCAGCACCACCAAAGAGAAATGCTTTTTCAGTTGTGCACAGGGGGAGACAGATGCCACCAGAGAGAAGATCCCTACACAAACTGACCATACCCTTACCTGTGCCAATGCCTTCAAACACAGCTATGGCACTCAATGCCAATATCACTCTGTTGGGCATCTGATAACTCCAAATCGGGTTTAATGATGTGTACCATATGCGGAGGACAACAAGAAGCATGTGTCCCAAAATGAATCCCCAGATTTTGAGGTACCTGGAAGTGAAAATAGTTTATTGAAGACGTGAAGTGTGGATTCAATGTACTACATCCTCTATGGATTTCTTTAACAGAATGTGGATCTGCAATTGTGTTGCTGGTAATCGTCAGTGATGTCCTTGACTTGGCCTTTGTAGAGTCCAGTACCTAGACAACTTACAATAATTTCTCCAATAAAGTAGTTTTATTAATTGTTTGGGAATTCCATACAATGCACCCCAGTCACACTTGCTTCCCATTCCTCCCAGGTCCACCTCCCCACCCTGGTGCCCTCCCCCCTGCTATGGAATAACCCTTTTGTACACTGTGAAAATGTGTTATTCTCATTATTTGTTTGTTTGGTTGGTTGTGGTTTTTGAGACAGGGTTTCTCTGTGTAATTTTGGAACTTGTCCTGGAAATCACTCTGTAGACCAGGCTACCCTCTAACTCACAAAGATCTGCTTGTCTCTCCCTCCCTAGTGCTGAGATTAAAGGTGTGCACTACCACCACCCAGCTACTCTCATTGTTAATAAAGAGCTGACTGGCCAACAGTGAGGTAGGAGGAAATGAGGCAGGAAAGCCAAACTGAGAAGATGCTGGGAGAAGGAAGGGTGGAGTCACAGGAGTCACCAGGAGATGTGGTGAGAAGCAAGATGAACATGCTGTGCTGAAAAAAGGTACCACCACATGGTAGAGCATAGATAAGAAATATGGGTTAATTTAAGTTGTAAGAGCTGGTTAGTAACAAGCCTAAGCTATCAGCCAATCATTTATAATTAAGTCTCTGTGCATTTACTGGGGAGCCAGTAGTTTTGATGAAAAACTCCACCTACACTCCCTCCCCCACAAAAAACTAGCAAGTCCAGCTTCTGTTGCCCATGGAACCAGTGAGATTGTTGTAGTTTAGTTAAAAATGGTGGAAGGACGACCTTGGTGGGTTGGAGCCAAGGGACACCACAGAGTCACACAAAACAACAAACTCATGTGGGATATTTATTGGAGGGAAGGGAGATGGGGAGAGAAGGGGATGCAGAGTCTGCCTCTGGAGATGAGAAGCAGCGAGAAGAGAAGGGAGGCAAGCAGGGGCCTGCCTTTTATAAGGGGACATAGCACATGCGCACAAAGACTACATAGTCATGTAGCAGCTGGCCAGTGGACTTGCCTGAATACTGATAAGCACCTGAGCACAGAGGGTGCTGTTAGTGGCTGCAGGTGAGGACTCTGTGCAAGCCTGAATGCTAGAAAGCACATGTGCACGGGGAGTGGCTATAGTTGGTGACACAC
The DNA here is from genome assembly GCF_903995425.1 of Onychomys torridus. Lineage (NCBI taxonomy): Eukaryota > Metazoa > Chordata > Mammalia > Rodentia > Cricetidae > Onychomys > Onychomys torridus. Next base: position 37,002,370 of record NC_050452.1, read on the forward strand.
CCTGCCAGGTCCCCAAGGGGCAGGCCAGTGTAATACCTGCATGCTAACAGAGATGCCTTAGCAAATTAAGGCACTTGCTGCCAAACCTGGCTACCTGAGTTCAATTCCCTGGGACCCACATGGTGAAAGAAGAGAACCAACTACTAAAAGCTGTCCTCTGGACTCCACACATACATGTACACACACACACACACACACACACACACACACACACACATGCTAAATAAAAGTTTAGAAAACAAATAAATCTAATTGTTATAATGTTTAAACTTTATTGGGACTGAAAATATAGCAAAATAGCAGGGAGAATACCAAATATACTCAATGCCTGGGTTCAGGCACTAGTACCAAGAAAACAAAATAAAATCTATGGCAAGTATTTGCACCTTTACTTTCTGCAAAGGGAAGGTGACTTTTACAAGGCCCCGTGAAAGGAAAAACTGACCTGAAACTAATGGTCAGAACTTCCCTCTGGGAACTGGTCATACCTGTTTGTCTATAGGTACAGAAGACGTGAGTCATACCTTTGCAATCCACTTCCTGACCACCAGCTCACAGTTTGCACTATCAGTGAAGAAGACACGCCAAGTGCCAGGACCACCAACCGAAACTTGGCATTCGGAGCCTCAAAGGAGGCTATGCTGCCTACAGACAGAGAAAGGAGAAATGAGCTGGCAAGCATGCCCTGGCACCTGACCATCAGCATTTGATAAGCATTGTGTCAGGTATGGTCTTTACCGTAAAGAGGATAGAATTAACAGACACCCATACACCTACTTAATTTGTATTCATTTAGCTAGGATTCTCACATAAGGCTCATCATGTTAGAGTATATACCTTAATAGTTTTTTGGCACAATCACAAAGTTGTCAACTATCCCCACTAATTCCAGAACACTCTCTCTACCCCCCAAAAGGATTCCCTTTCTCATAGCATCCCTCCTTTCCCACCCCACAGCCCTGGCAATCACTACTCTGTCTCCATGGATTTTTTTTTTCCCTATCTGGGGAACTTCACATCAGTAGAATCTTACAGTATGTGGCCCTTTGTGCTTGGCTTCTTTCTCTCAGCCTACTGCTTTCAAAATATATCTATATTGTAGCCTAGGTTAGCCCTTCACTCTTTCATAGCTAAGTAATACCCCACTGCATAAATAAACTCTATTTTGCTTATCCATTGGTCAGGTGACAGGCACTTGGTTGCTTCTATGTCTGGATTTTTGTGAATAACATGGCTATAAACACATGTACCCAAGTTGCTATGTGAACACATGCTTGCATTTTTCTAGAGTATATGACAAGGTGCGGAGCTCTGCTTAATATCCCAGAAGGCCCTGCCAAACAGTTTCCCAGAGCATCTATGCCACTTTACATTTTCTGCATTTCCATCAACAACAAAGGAAAATTTGATGGCTCTACATTTGTACCAGCATTTGGATTTTTTTTTTTTCCGAGACAGGGTTTCTCTGTGTAGCTTTGCGCCTTTCCTAGAACTCGCTTTGGAGACCAGGCTGGCCTTGAACTCACAGAGATCCGCCTCACTCTGCCTCCCAATAAAGGTGTGTGCCACCACTGCCCAGCTTGCCAGCATTTGGTATTGTCTGTCTTTTTTGTTGTTGTTGTTACTATTATTTTTGCTATCTGAATGAGGCAGAGTGCAAATTAGCTTCATAGTTAATTGCATAGTGGTTGATTTAAACACCGGAAGGTGCCAGAGGTGAGCTTGCATGTAACAGTCAGGGGGTCCACAGCAAATTGTGGCCCAGGGCAGCCTCTGCAGAGCATCAGCTGTGCCCAGCAGTCAGCAGGGCAGCACTCGGCAGAGGTGGCCTCTTCCTCCTCAACTCTAAGTGACGTCCCTGTCTAACGTCTCTATAGTTCTTCCGCTCGGGGATCAGGGTTTCATGAAGGACAGTGGTTAGCAGAAGTGATACGTGTCATAACTAGCTGTTATGATGGGTGATACTGGTTGTTAGTGTCATAGGATCCACCATCACCTAGGGGAAAACAAAAAACAAAATCTCCAAGGCATAGTCATGAGGGGCTTTCTAGAGTGGATTAATTGTCAGAAAGACTCACCTTCCCATGACCAGGTGTCTTACCTTCCTTGTCCTGGTGGATTGTGTCCCCACACTGTGAGCCGAAAGAACCTTCCTTCCCTTAGGCTGCCTTGTCAGGTATTTTGACAGGGCAATAAGGGGACACATAGACTGTACCCAGACTTACCATCCCATAAAATCACAGAGAAAATCCTGTGTCACATAGTGTCACAGAGAAAATCCTGTGTCACAGAGTGTCACAGAGAAAATCCTGTGTCACATAGTGTCACAGAGAAAATCCTGTGTCACAGAGTGTCACAGAGAAAATCCTGCTGTAGAAGCCGACTTGGAATGTGATGAGAAACCAAGTCTTGCGAGGCTAAGGTCATGTGACTCACATACAGAAACAAAAGCCAGCCGCAATTCCAATCCAGCAGTCACTGCAGACAGTACCGGGCAGCTTCCCTTCCATCCCCCACAGCTGACCATTTCTAATGGACACCATCCTTGTAAAGAAAGGTATCCAGGAGACTTCCCCACTACTGCTTCTGAAACCCAGCTCTAAAATCAAGCCAGCACCTTGATGGGGAACCTCCAAACTCGCTGCACTGTGTTCTGCCTTCTTCAAGGACAGGGAAAGCCAAGGGCTGGTCTGCTCTCCTAAGAACTCCAAACACCACTCCTGAAAATGTGACGTGTCAACTTCCAGACAGATCTGCCCAGCGTAGCTCACCAACCAATGCTGTAAGGAAAGTCCAGAGAACCCTGGCAGGCTGCGACCGCAGGGTAAGAAGTCTGGACTTTCAGCTACAGCTCCAAGCAGATTTGAGCTCATATTTTTCCTTTTTAAATCTATTAATAATACTCCTTTTCTCTGTAATAGTCCAAGTTTCACAAGCATTGATTATTTAATCAATCCCTTAGAGATGACATTTGGATCATTTCTGTACTAGCAGTATAACTATCTCTGTAATAATTCATATGTTCAACATATCATGTATATGTGGATGTATCTATAGGACACAGACCTAGGAGTGGGACCACTGGGGGAAAGGCTCTTTGCTGCTAAACAGATCTCCTTAAAATGTGTGCTGATAGATATACCCGCCAGCCATGCATGAGCACCTGCTGTCCCATCCTTACAATACAGTGTTATATTTTTTCTCTGCCTATCCACTTGGGAAGCCATAAATACCTATGCATCATTTGTGCTATGTAAGGTTCGTTATTTTTACATTTTTATTACGTTTATTGTGTGTGTGAGTGTGTGAGCATATGCCTGCTCACGACAGTGAGTGCTGTGTGTAGAGGTGAAAGGCCAACTTTCCACCCACCATGTGAGACACAGGGATAGAATTTAGGTCGTCAGGCTTGACAACAAACGCCCTTAACCTACCAAATCATTTTGATGGCCCAGTTTTACTGTATTTTAAAGAACTGATTGCACTTCCTTTCCAAGGACTGCAGTCATCTGCTGGCTTTCTTGTTCATTTTTGGTCTTGTATTTTTGGTTCATTGAAACTATGTGGGAATCAGCCCTTTGGGTAGCAATCTCAGATAGGTTTTACCCACTCTTTGGCCACCTGCTGGGACTGTCTCGGATACATCATTCTCATTTCTTGTACTACTTGGCCTCCTTTCTCATCACTTCTAAGGCTTATCATGGTTGGCCTGTTCTCCAGTGCACCTTTCCACTCCTTATTCCAGAGAATTTTAGATTTTTCCAGTCAAGCAGAGATGTTAAGGAGAGAAAAATAAAAAGAATTGACACTGTATAGTTTTCCAATTTCACTACATTTTTCCTGAGGGGATAGTAAGGAAAAGAAACTGGTGATTTTTGAAAGTTGACTGTTCCCCACACAATGAACAGTCTACACCGTTTTGCTTTTGACTGGCAGAAGAATCTCGGACGCTCAGATCTTACCGACAGTGACGATCCTCAGCAGAGAGAGTGTCCACTTCTGATGAACGAGTTTCCAGAATGGAGGAATTATTAAGAGTATCGGGGAGAGAAAGGCCACACCAAACAATTCCAGCCCCGTGAGCTCCAGTGTTTGCAGGGGGAAGTAATAGATCATGGGTCCCAGTCCGTGATAGAGAGACCAAGAGACATAGCCTAGGAAAGACATTTAAGAGAGAATGTGACTTGGCATCGTTCCTATTGGTGACCTGCCACCCCAATCTGCTCTGGATTTCCTATCTCTGGCTCCAGCTGGGTGTTGGTAGCAGACTCCTTCCCCTACCCAGCAGGCAGGGTGGAGAATGTCTGTAGTAAGTCTTCTATCATCTCTTGTTTGCTCCCATAATCACGTAGTCATGCACCCATGTCTACACCTGCAGATAATCCCAAGTAAGATGTCAAAGGCTGAACCATCTGAGATGAAACTGGCTTCCCGTCACGACTCTGATCAAAATTATCTCACCTAATTTAGCCCATACATATGTAATGAGAAATAGCATAAAACTAAAAAAGTAACATTCCTTCCACCTACCCCAACCTACACCCCTAAAGCCCTATCTTTAGGCAACAGACCTTTTCTTGTGAGTGCACCATCCTAAACCAGGCTTTATTGGGCAGGGCTGGAGAGTGGAACAGATCTGAAGTCAGAGGCACCGCTGTGGGCACAGGCTGTGTGATTATCTTAGGCAATAATGATAATTAAGGATGTGGCACTTGACATGTACCAAGTTGGTTGGTTGGTTGGTTGGCTTTTCGGGACAGGGTTTCTCTGTGTAACAGCCCAAGCTGTCTTGGAACTCGCTTTGTAGACCTGGCTGGCCTCAAACTCACAGAGCTCCTGCCTCTGCCTCCAGAGTGCTGGGATTAAAGGCGTGTGTGGGCTTGAGCTGGGTTTTAACCAGATGTCCTGTCCCTCAAACAACCCATGTCCTATGGGTGGATGTATACACCTTATACTCTCTCTTAAAAGCCTAAACCATTGCGGTACAACAGACACTCCCGAGAACTGGAAAGTTGAGTGATTGTCTGGTGTGCCCCAGTAGTAAATGTCACCAGGAGCGAAATTCCCAGCAGCCTGCCTCCTCCGAGGATGCTGAGGATGCTGTTAGCCAGCTCACTTAACTTTCTCCGTCCCTTCTCAGCCTCAGGTCGTTAATCAGCAGAAATCACACCACCTCACACTTCTCAGAGTTAAGATCAAGCCTCCCAGAGGAACTCAGTGTGAGTCACTTCACACCTCCCAATTTACAAGGCACAGAAGGGAGGCAGAGAAATAAGTTTCAGTCTCTCCGGAGAACAAGTTGTTCCCAGAAACTCTCGCTCTCAGGAGAGCGCCCTCCACAGGACAGAAGCCGGCTTGCTTCAAAATGGGCATCTCCCTCGGAGTCAGAACACTAAATCCTCAGCACTTCGTGCAAAACTGCTAAATGAGCCCAGGATACTAGACACAGACGCTTTTTTTTTTCTTTTTTCTTTTACAAAACGCTAGTATACTCACAGCTACCAAGACCACTTTAGCAGGGGGCAAGGCCAAAGACAGCAGTTACCCCCGGATGTTCGCCTACAGCCCCTGGGGAAGACGGGTGCCCTTTCCTTGGGAAAACTAAGTCCAGTACACTAAACTGTACTGAGGACACGGTCCGGGGCTGCACAAGATCAACGCGGAGAACGCTCCGTGCAACGCCAGGGCGGCGTGGGAGCTGCGGAACCCCGGCCTGGGAACCTCCATCTGGATCTGGTCTCCCTCCCTCCCTCCCTCCCTCCCTCCCTCCCTCCCTCCTTCCCCTCCCTCCCTCCTTCCCTCCCTCCCTCCGGTCCAGGGCTGGATAAGCATCTCCATTCCCGCCGGCGCCAGACCTCTTCTGCGGGCTCTGCCGCCCCGGCGGGGAACAAGCCCAGACAGCGTGCGCCAGGACTGCCTCGACTTACCCAGAAGGGTCTCCAGGGCGATTGCTCTCCACAGGCCTGGCATCGCTGCGGCCTCCTAGCAAACCTGGAGGACCGTCCCTCGGCGCGCTCTGCGCTCCCTGCAGGGTCCGCCCGGCCTGCCTGCTCTGTGTCCCCGAGTGGCTCTCGGGTCTGAGACGGCCGCAGGAGCCCAGGCAGGGTGCGCCGCCTCCTCCCTGGCACACCTGGGCGCCGCCACGCCCGACGCCACCTGAGTTTCCAGCGCTGCTGGGGACGCGCCACCCCCATGCAACCTGCGCGCTCCAAACCCACCATCCATCCCCAACCAAATCTGCTGGTCTCCATCCCAGGAAAGAATGTCTGGAAGATGGAGCAGTTCTGGGGGGGGGGGGGGGGGACGACACGGGACACACAGATCGGCGATGCCATCGTTTAGTATAAGCCCACCCGGGGCTGGGGACGCAGAGCCGTTGGTAGAGGAGTTACCTCGCAAACACCAAACTTTGGGCTATCCTCTGTGCTTTATAGACAGGGTGTGGTGGTTTAGACCTGAAATCCCAGCATTTAGGAGATGAAGTCCAGAGAGTCACAGGTTCAAGGTCATCTGCTTTGTTGGTAAGCAGGTTAGATTCCCGGATGCTGCAGCTTGAGTCTGGGAAGAGAGTTGGAAACCCACTCCCAAGCAGGGAGCAGTGCAGACCTCCACCTTCTTTAGACCAAAGTGATTCCATGCCAGCCATCTATTCTCTCTCTCTCTCTCTCTCTCTCTCTCTCTCTCTCTCTCTCTCTCTCTCTCTCTCTCTCTCACACACACACACACACACACACACACACACACACACACACACTTTGGTAGTAAACACGACTTAGGAACTGTCAGTTGCATTCTGGAAAAAAACCGGAAGTGGGAGAAGTTCCAAATAATGGAGCAGGTGAAGTATGAGAGGGTGCCTAAAATTTGGAAGAGAATTAGCTCCAAATGGTCATTGTTACAAGAAGTCCACAGCAGCCTTGAACTAAGGGCTACTAAACGCTTATGACAAACCAGAGATAGCTGAATAAATTAACGGAATAAACAGCACCTCCAGAAACCTCTCGTCTGGCACCACGATTTTTAATAACCTTGACAAGACAGCTACACGGGACAAAGAAAAGTTTTTCCCCTACTTCACACCATATACAAAAGCCAGCTCATACAGGCTCAAAGACTGTAGTGGGGGCAGGGGGGAGGCTCTGAGAGCTCATAGTCTCTCCCCAAATCCAGATTGCTCTCTCTGTTTGAAGTTTTCTGTTGAAGATGTGATCTCCGGGTTTTCCGTTCTGGCTTCCGTTCTGGCTTCCTTGCCATGCCTCCTCCTTCACGATGGACTCTCACTCTGGAACCATAAGCCCAAATAATAAACACTTCCTTGTAAGTTTCCCTTTCCATGGTCACAGCAACAAAAACACACCTCATACGAAGGTCAAAAAGCAGATCAAACTGTGACTCCTTTTAAAGAGACAAAAGAAAGCGAATTCTCATAGTTTTTCACTTTCAGGCAACAGATTCTCAGTTCAGTGTCAGAGGTACAGGAGACAAGAGGGAAATGACACATGAATGGGATGTCCTCTGCGGTTAAAAGCTTTTAGCCAGTGCGTACCTGTGGTGGGGAGGTAGCTAGGGAGGCTGAAGGGAAGGTCATTAGCCCAGGAGGTCCAGGCTGACCTTTGCAACAAAGGAAACCTTCGTCTCAAAAATAAATAAAAATAACCAACAAAAAAATAGAAATATTTTTGCTTCTCAAAGGATTGAAAAGAGGGCTGGTAAGAGGACTCAGTGGGTAAAGGTTCTTGCCAGTCAGCTTGACCACCTGAGGCCATCTTTGGGACCCACACCATAGAAGGAGAAAACTGACTCTTACAAGTTGTTCTCTGACCTCCACACTCACGCTGTGACGTAAGTTCTCTCTCTCTCTCTCTCTCTCTCTCTCTCTCTCTCTCTCTCACACACACACACACACACACACACACACACACACACACACACACACACATGCACACATACAGATATAATAAGATATCTTTGAAGAAAGTAAAAAGAGATCTGAGTGTAGCTTAATGATAAAGCTTGTCCTTGGCATACCCCAGGTCCTGAGTTCAAACCCCAGCAAGTACACACACAGACACACCTGGGGGCAGGGGGAGGGGTGGATAACCAAGAAGGGAGAAAACGTCTCGAAGCTCTGCATGTTCCACTTGTCTCGTTCCATCTCTACTTGCAGAGGTGTTCCCCTGCACCCCCCTTCTGTCTCGCTGAAAACTGTCTGTGGGTTGTCTTACTCCGGATATTTTGCATAGATAGACTCATACCGTGAGCATGCGGCTTCCACCTCTAGCCAGAAGTCCTGGGGCAGTGTAGTGAAAATATGATTGCATTTTAGAAAAGCTGTTGATATTGATGGCTTTGTCAGCTAGGAGACAAACAGAGAGTTGGATGGTCTCTTTCCATCCTTCCATGCTGACTTCTTACAATCCTGCATAAAGATGGCGTCCCTTAGAAAACAGGCGATGGACTAGGTCAAGTTCTCCTCAAGGGTGTAGGTTTGGCAGTCGGTAAATGTGCTGACTCTCAGGGCATTGATTCTGAACGAGCCGTTACAGCATGGGAAATGGCCAGCACAGGGCGAGCAAAGGCTGAGCTCTTTCCCTTGCAACTCTGCAAAAATCCACCACCAGGGTGCTTTCAGGGGTGGGCTAAGGTCCTCTTCAGGAATGGCAGGGGGTGTTAGCAAGCCATAAGAAGAAATCAGACACTGGTACATGTTCCAACAAGGATGAGTCTGGAAAGTATCACACTACCTAAGGGTAGGAAGCCCCACACCACAGGACACACGTGCTCGCCTGGGCTCACTTATACGAACTATCTAGAGCAGGGAACCCCAGAAGGGCAGAAAGCACCGTGGTGGTAACTGGGATCTATGAAAGGGGGAGACTGGGAAGTAACTGCTTGACAGAGAAGGCTTTTCTTTTAGGGGGTGATGAAATGTTCTGGAGTTAGACTGTGGTGGTGGATACAGAACAAATACACAAAGCCACTTGAGTTCACCTCTGAGAAGATAAATTTAACGGTATACTGAGCTTGCCTCAATTGAAAATGATCAGACACCTGGTATCCTGCCTGTGTTTTAAAAGCATTAACAGGCTGTGGTGGCACATGGGAGGTAGAGGCAAGAAGGTAAGGAGTTCGGAGCCGTCCTTAGCTACATAGTGAGTTCGAAGCCAAACTGAGAAACACAAGACCTTAGGAACTTGAGAGTTAAAAACCAACAACAACAAATGTTTAAGCTGAACAAAGGAATTGAAAGAATGTTCTCCAAAAAAAAGATACACCAGAGTCCAATGAGCACAAATGTGGAAGACGATTACATGGGGGAAGTCCACTTCACACTCACTGTGGGATTCTGATTCAAAAAAATAAAAAGATAGTACCGTATGAGGAGGCCATGGAGCCCTTACGCTTTGCTGGAGGGAATGGGGAATGGTGCAGCTGCTGAGGAAAATATTCTATTGGTTCCTCAATTAAATCCAGAGGTACTGTATGACCCAACCACTTCACTCCAAGGTATAAGTACAGGAGAGAAGTGGCAGTGTACAAAACCCATGCACAGATGTCCACAGAAGCGTTGCTTATGATAGCCATCTAAATGCACAACTGATTATAGTCGTCCATCCATACAATAGAACACTACTTAACAATGAAAAAGAATGCTCTATATAATGGCATGCTTGAATCTTGAAACTGTGTTAAGAGAAAGAACCCAGTCATTAAAAATGTGCACTCCCATCTATGAGAAATATCTGAATAGGCAAATTGAGGGTGACTAAGATTAGCTTGGAAGTCGCTCAGGGCTATTGAGATAGGTGGAGAAGGAAATGGGTTAGTGGTTCCAGTTTCTCATACTGTAGCTGGAAAATGTTCTAAAATTAGCTTGTGACGGGTTGCTGACGGCACTTCCCTACGCATGTTAAACTAAGCCTGTGAATCCCAAGGGGTGAGAATCACATCTCCAAAAGGGTCTTTGAGGTGTTTTTGGGATGGGGCTGCAGTCTTTGGATGCCAGGCATTCACAGCAAATGAAGAACTTCATTGATCAAAGGCATCAGACTGTCCCACCTTGGTTGCTCCCTGTTTCCTCTCTGTATTCATTACGTTCCTCACTGCTCGGACAAATACCAGGCAAAAGCAACTGAAGAAAGGGAGGAAGGGTTTACTGGGGCTCATGATTTGAAGTTGAGGGTGCAATCCATGATGGCGGGGAAGGCATGACTTCAGTGCCTACCCATGATGGCGGGGAAGGCATGGCTACAGCGCTGTACAGGTAATCATGTGGCATCCACAGTCAGGAAGCAGAGAGAAGCAACCCACGGTTCTCTGCTTCCTTTCTTCTTGTTATTCACTTCAAGACTCAAGCCCAAGGGATGGCACCACCCACAGGGCAGGTCTCCCCTAGACAGTTAAGCCTCAAAAACACCCTCAGAGACACACCTTGAGGTGTGCTTCCTGGGTGGCTCTAATTATCCAGTTGGGTTGACAATGAAGATCAGTTTTCACGTGAAACAAAACAAAAAACCCACACACCGAGCTCTAACTGAGCGCTGGTCTGTCTGTCTGTGCTTTGCTAGATCATCATAAAGTTTGTTTCTTTTCTTATTCTCTGTTGCTCTCCCTGTGTTTGGCCTTCTGTTTTATTTCATTCTCTAACACTTTGAATTGCAGCTCACCAGAAGCATGTCTGGAAAAAGGCAGTCTGTCTGTGAGCCCGGAAAGGGAATGAGAAATCTTGGCAAGCAGCTGTCAATCTCTGCTATAGAAGTCGACTCTATCCAAGAGTTATTTTGAGGCTTAAATCGATCAAAGGCTAAGGCCTGCAGTGCAGCACCCGTAGTGTTCACAGAACTCAGGACATGGGGAAGGGTCATTTGTTAAGCTACCATTATGTCTGGTCTAGTGCAGGGGAGGCCTTTGGGACAAGCCTGGCAAGCTTTTCAGTAGCATCCTTATCCCGCGCTATTTTAATCACCTTCTAGAGGCTTTCTGTTATTGGCATTCTTCCAACTGCAGATTCAACAGCAGCAGACGGAGAGGTGTTTCATCATCAGCCCCCACCCATCTCCAGTGAGAGAACTGTGTCCCCTTCTTTCCGATTTCCCAGTCTGTCCCTTCATGGCACGTGGTGGGAAAGTTCCTAGTGGCTCCCGAGGCTTTCCCATGTCCCTTTAATGTGTGGTTGAGTGACCGGGTCCACAGCAGGTTAATTATGAAGCTGCTTCTCATTTCCTTGCTGGGGATCATACGTTAGAGGGCTTGTATGGATTTTTAATTACCTGGCTCTCCACCTCGTCTTGTTGCTATTTAACCACAGAGATTATATAATGCTTACACCCAACACACAGGATATGAGTTACTCCGCGGCTGATAGCAGCCATGTTCAGCCCAGCCTGCACAGTGCACACACGGTGACGTCAGCTTGCCATGGCTGCCGCGCCCTTGATTTTTCCGATTTATAACTGGTTTGGCTTACATTCGACAGCAGCTCACTTGGCTGTGCAATCTCTTTTTCACCCTAAATCTGTCATTTGCATTCTGTCATTCCCTGGGGACACATGAAGTCCCTCCCAGCCACGCCAGCTGCTGCCTCATCCCCCAGCTCCTAGAGCGTGACCACAGGACATTCAGTCCGAACACACTGAGACTATTTTTCTTCTTATCAGAAAACAGGATCTCTGGTGTGAGCGAACACTGCATGCCGTGATAAAGTTTTGGTCTCCTGGTGAGAATCAGCAATGTTCCTCTTTAAAGAGGTGTGTGAGAAGAGCCGCCCACTCCCCACCAACTGCCACCACACATCATGGCAGTCCAGGCTCATCCTGCTTGTAAAAGCACCCACACAGGAGAAGATCACTTCCTGGTTTGCAATGACTTACATCCAGAGAGACCCTGGTAGCCCGTGCACCTCAAGTCAGATGCAGCAATAGTCATCCCTGTGAAGCTGGGGCCCAGTGAGAAAGCAGCCTCCTCCCGAGTAGACACTGAGACCATGAAGGTACCACATGGTTTTCGCTCCCCGTTAGCAAACCCAGGGGCTGGGGCGGGGTGGGGGGGTGTCACAGTACACAGCCAGCACACAGCATTGATCTAGAACGCATTAAGCCCTGGGTTCTGTCTCCACCACTGCTGAGGATAGGGGTAGGAGAGGCAAGAGGAGAAAGAGAGGAAAAAGAAAAGAGAAGCAAGCAAGCAAACCCCGTGCTCTAGCCGTCCCGGGTGGGATAGTCCTGTGGCTTCAGATGTGTCCTCTAAGAGGTAAAGCCCAGTGAGAGGTCTTATAGTCATGGAGAGACCTTTAAAGTAGGTGTTGAGACCCTAACATCTGCCTTTGGCTCTCTTTCTCATTGGCCACCCTGCATTCCACATGTCTCCCCACAGGCCTGAAGGCAATGGAGTCTGAAACAGTGAACTCACACAGACCTTTTTTCTCTGTAAGTGGATTGTCTCCAGCATTTTGTTCCAGTAATGGAAGAAAGCTGACTAATTCAGGCAGTGTCCACCCAAAGAGCCAGAGCACGTTTTGAAAAAAAGGAAGGAATGGACTGCAGCTCTTTCTTACAAACGCTGGCAGAAGTTCCTTTCGTTCCAGTTCCCGGCTGACTGGCAGCTATTTCATCATTACCTTCGATTGCTTGCCTTGTTTTGGCTTGAGGATGTTGTAAATGTTTGCTTTCATTGTTTGCCCAATATATTGAGAGAGTTTTCTCTTGGCGATCAATGATCCTTTTCCATATGAGTTGTAATGTGTGTAGTAGGTCCATGGCATAGTAACATATAATTTACTCAATTACATACCCCCCCACACACACACACACTTTGAAGTCTATTTACACGCTTTTATTTAGGGTGACATAAGAAACAAACACCCTAACTAGCAAACACTAACACTCCTTTGTCATCACGCGGATCACACAAATCAAAATTCACATGTCTCCCACCTCCACCAGCAAATGAAATTCATCCTCCTCAACATGCTGTGGAAGAAGAGGAGGAGACTTGAAGGGGGGTTGGGGGGCAGAGTTGAGGAAGCTCGGAAGCACAGAATGAATGAAATCAATGAGCGTGCAAAAGTTCTGGTACTCAGAGGTGATTTGGAGAGAACGGTAGAAGAGCATGTGAACATCCTGTTGATTTTGTTAGAAAAAGGAAAGAAAGGGGCATTGTTGATTCATCTGATAAGAAGAAATCATTGCTGGGGCAGAAAGGCTGGATGTAGAAGGCACGGGGTTTGAATGACGTTCTCTTTAATGAGAACTTCTCAAAGATGATGGCTCCTGCCTCAGTTTCAATTGAAGACGGAATGCTATCACCAGTTGTGATTAAAAGCAATTTGCTTTAGTCCGTGACTGTGGAGAGCAGGGTGTGCTTTCTACAGCTCCTTCAGTGTAGACAGGTCAGTGTCCTTCCTGGGATGGGAAGACAGTGGGAGCTTCCCATGGCAGACAAGGTTACCTAGCATCCAAACAGCATGCTCATCCTCCCCTGTCCATCAGTGTTACTAGAAAGGAGCTGCAGACTGGGGACCACCCTGCTTAGATGTCCAGGTTAATATTGACCGTCTGCCTGATATATCTAGATTCACCCCAGAGACACACCTCGGGACATGCTGTGAGGACGTTTTCTATGGTTTGAGGCGGGGAGACTCACCCTAACTGTGGGGAGCACCATCTCATGAGAGGGGAACCCAGACTGAACAAGACGAAACTCAACAACTTTCATCTCTCTCCTCTGTGACTGCAGTTGTAATGCTGCCTAGCATTCCTGTAGCCATGCCTCCCCGCCATGATGAGCTACTCCCTTAAATTGTGAGCCCAGATCAACCCACTCACCCTTCCTCCCTCCCTCCCTTCCTTCCTTTCTCCCTCCCTCCCTTCCTTCCTCCCTTCCTGCCTTCCTTCCTTGTTTCCTTCCTTCCTTCCTTCCACCCTCCCACCCTCCCTTCCTTCTTTCCTTCCTTCCTTCTTTCCTTCCTTCCTTCTTTCCTTCCTTCCTTCTTTCCTTCCTTCCTTCCTTCCTTCCTTCCACCCTCCCTCCCTTCCTTCCTTCCTCCCTTCCTGCCTTCCTTCCTTGTTTCCTTCCTTCCTTCCTCCCTCCCTCCCTCCCTCCCTTCCTTCCTTCCACCCTCCCTCCCTTCCTTCCTACCTTCTTTCCTTTGGTTGCTTTTGTTAGGTATTTTCTCACAGCACTAAGAAGTAACTGCCTCACCTGGCATCTCCCTGGGGTCTTATGTGACTACTTCTCGCAGTGGGGAGGGACCAGAGTGTACCCGTTACAGAGGTAACAGTGTACTGAGGAGGTTACAACGTTTTGCTTTTCTTCTCCTCATTCCTATTCTGGATAAGAGATGGTCCTAGTGAGTGGCTGAGCCTCAAGGGAAAGGATGCACAGATCCTTGAGCCAGCACAGGCAGGAAGCAGGCCTCTGCAGGGCTCTGATCATGGGTGTATGGACAGCAGGACATGTGAAACCACTGGAAAGATGGTGCTCATTCATTCCACACCAGCACAGCCTTCCTTGACACAACCATAGCTGGTTTCTCCTCTGAGGTCAAAGACATAAAGGTTAAAAGACGGTGCTAAGGAGACAGCACCATCTGTAAAGGGCTTGCCTTGCAAGCATGCCAACCTGCGTTTGGATCCCTAGTGCCCTATAAAAGCTGACAGCAGACACATGTCTCTATAATTCCAGTACTGAGAAGAAGTTACAGAGACAGGGGAATCCCAGAGGTCCAATGGCTACCCATTCCAGCCACATCAGTGAACTCAAGGACTCAGTGAAGGACTGTTTCAAAAGCTAATGTGGAATAGCCAGGCAGCATGTCTTTAATCCCAACATTCAGAGGCAGAGGCAGGCGGATCTCTGTGAGTTCGAGGTCAGCCTGGTCTACAGAGCTAGTCCAGGACAGGCTCCAAAGCTACAGAGAAACCCTGTCTCGAAAAACAAAAACAAAAAAAGAAAAACAAACAAAACAAAAACGAATGTGGAAAACAATACTCACACACTGTGCACATCATTGAGTCTTTAGGCAAAAGAAAGATCACGGTTGATGTGATGACTCAGTGGATAAGGATGCTGGCCAACAAGCCTGACAAACTGAGTTCCATCCCCAGAGCCCACATGATGGAGGAGAGCACAAACTCCTGCAAGTTGCCCCCTGACCACCACATCACATAAGTAAATAAATGTAAGTTTAAACGTGTCTTTAAAGAAAGTGAACCAGCCACAGCATGCGTCAGACTCTCTCCTCTGGAAAGTGAGGCTGCCCCAGGTGTTTCTTCCATGAAAGCCGACCAAGGAGATCCACCCAGACAGGATCCAGTCTCCCCACTCCCACAGTCCTCAGATTTCCACCTGAGAGGACACGAGGGACCACCACTCCCTGGAAACAGGGGAATGTAGTGCAACTGTAGTCTTCAAGGTAAAACAAACTGTGTCTGGAACCCGGCTTGACCAGTGATTGACTTAGGGGTACATTTGCAAGAACAGCCAGGAACAAAGCTGTGTAACCAACCAAAGAAGAAATGTTCTCTGCATGGGGCACCAGAGGCCATGCTCACCCTGCTGCCAGGCCTCAGCTGGGGACATATTTCTGCTGCCAGCACCAAAGTCATTGTCCCCATACCCTGCCCTCTATAGTCTCTTTTCCCCTCCCCCCTCTCTGTTTTTTGAGACAGGGTCTCAGTATGGACTAACCTAGAACTTTTCATGTAGCCCCAACTAGCCTTGAACTTGCAACCCACCTGCCTCAACTTCCCAAATACTAGGATTATGGGCATATGTGGTGGCATATGTCCATAATCCTAGTATTTGGGAAATGCTTTAGCTACCATTTCTACCATCTCCTCCAGAGAGAGTGGGTCAATGTACGTCCCCAGGAAACAGGCCAAGACAGAATTAGAAGTGGTAGAGATTTTTAAGGAAAATATTCATGAGAGGTGTGGGCCAGAAGTAAGGACAGGAGGGTGTGTGTGTGTGTGTGTGTGTGTGTGTGTGTGTGTGTGTGTGTGTGTTGGGGGGCGGTGCCCAGCCATAATACTGCACAGCTTAACAGACTAAATAAAGGAAAGGCAGGCAGGGCAGGAAGAGCCTCTGAGTCTTCTGCAAAACCGAGCAGGAGAGTAGCCTTGCTCTAGGAGGATCCCTCTTTGCCTTTTCACTGAGTGGCACTTCCTAGGCACCAGGGAGACCATGATGAGTCTGAAGTGGGAGCCAGAGGCTGTGGGTGAATCTGAGTCCTTCCTTGTACATCTCTTGAAGGCACATCAAGGGCTCGCTGTGATGTTGGCCCCACTGGATGGTGGACACTTAGAGCCCCCTAGTGTATGGCTATCTAAGGATACCTAGAGAGCTCCCTAGTGCATGACTGAGTGAGGCATACAGAGAGCATGCCTATTTACTACATACTTAACAAAGGTTCAGGACATGGGATATTTTGAAATAAATTTCTCTTGAATCAGTATCGAAAGTGTCTGTTTTTCTCTGTGTCTGAGTCAGGGTTTTATTGCTGAGATGAGACACCATGACCATGGCAACTCATAAAGGAACACATTTCATTGGGGCTGGTTTACAGGTTCAGAGGTTTAGTCCATTATCATCATGGTGGGAAGCATGGCAGCATGCTGCAGGTAGATGTGATGCTGGAGAAGGAGCTGAGAGCTCTACATCTGGATCCACAGGCAGCAAGAAAAGACAGTGACACTGGGCCTGACTTGAGCATTTGAAACCTCAAAGCCCACCCTCAGTGACACACTTCCTCCAACAAGGCCACACCTACTCCAGAAAGACCACACCTCCTGCCGCTCCCTATGGGCCTATGGGGGCCAATTCTTATTTAAACCACCACATTTAATTTTCAGTATAAATTATTTCTGATACAAATCACAGACCCACAGAAACCTTTAAAAATTTAGCCAAACAACTCTCAAATACTCGTTAGCACTAAATTGGGGGATTTAACTGAAAGAGTATTATAGTGGATGCCACTTTTACCGTCAACTCTGTATCAGGGGGCACCTGACATCTCACACAGTGGAGACCCTGGTAGGAACATAAGGACCTTACTAGAGCCGTCAAGACAGAGGTGAAGATGAGGAAGCCTCCCACAGCTTCAGAGAGGAAGCCTCCCACAGCTTCAGAGAGGTAGTAGTAGATGACTTGTGCTCCAGATGACTTCAAAATGCAGTTTCTTCCCAGTTGTTCCTCACACCCGGTGTGATGCAGTTCACAGGGAGGTGTTCCAGGGGGCCGCTCTCTCTGTTCCCAGCAGCAAGACACAGAGATGAAGGAACTGCTGTGGGGACCTTGCTATCTGATTCATGAACTAAAACAGAAACATCTGTGAGCTTTTCCTCATGTAAGCATTGGTCAGGTGTCCAGTCTTGCTACAGTCAACACACACACACACACACACACACACACACACACACACACACACACGGTATCTACAAATTCACTGTAGCCTGCTCAATGGAGAGAGGGAGTTTCAGCTTCATCCCCGGTGTTCATAGGAGTGCCCATCCCAGAAAGTAGCCTCCACCACCACCCTGCAAAATGGGAATAAGGTATCCAGGTGTTCTCAACAATTCAAATAGGTCACAGTGTTCAGAAAAGTTCATGGAACTCTCTGAGTCAGATTGTCCATCAACATCTACTCCCCTCTTTCTATTTTTGCCACAGTTCTAAGTAAAAAAAAAAAAAAAAAAAAAAACATATCTGGCCTGTGATCTTTCTAATGATGAGTTATATGCTTTATTTTAATCATCAAGTGCTGTATATACAGCCTGTACTTTCATGAAACTTGTTATGCTTACTGAAAACCAACTAAAATAATTAAAACTTCATGATGCTCATCATCATATTATTCAAGATGCTGAGACAGAAAGATCATGAGCTCAAAGCCAGCCTGGGCTACATAGTAAGTTCCAGGCTTGCCTGGGCTGCATAGTGGGTTCCAGACTGACCTGGGCTGCATAGCAAGACCTTTTCTCAAACATAAAAATAAATAAATGAAATTTTAAAAAATAACTTTTTTTTCTTGCTACAGTTGCAGAGGACCTAAGTTCAGACCCAGCACCCCTATCAAGAGGCTCGCAACCACCTGTAACTCCAGGTTCAAGTGATCTGAGGCCCTCTTCTGGACTCTGAAGGGACCCGCACTCACATATGCACATACCCATGCACAGACACATAGACACAAACGTAACAAACTTTAAAATAAGTTTGTTGTTCATTGAAGAACTGTTTAAATCTTACAGAGACGGGAATCACTATGGCAAACCTTACTTCCAGGACCTGCCCAGGACGGTCCCTGCTGGTAGTATCTGCAGTCAGTGTCACACATGAGGACGAAGCATCTTTCTTTAGCCCGCCTTTCTCATCTGCATCCTGGCTCTCCAGAGACAGCCATCTCCTGGGTTATTGCTTCAATGTTTGATTCCAAATTAACCTTTCTTGTTTCGAAAATATTAATTTTTTTAATCATATGAGATTTTAAACCTGCAGTCTTATGCTAATTGCCCTTATACACAATTGCACACACCATACATATTATACTCTTTCCCATTGGGTAGAGTTGTTCAGTTATTTCACAAAAATGCTTGTTTGTTGTTTGTTTTCTGGAGCTGAGGACCGAACCCAGGGCCTTGCACTTGCTAGGCAAGTGCTCTACCACTGAGCTAAATCCCCAACCCCTAATATCCACCATTGTTTGTTTTGTTTTGTTTTTTTTCCAGAGCTGAGGACCAAACCCAGGGCCTTGTGCTTGCTAGGCAAGCACTCTACCACTGAGCTAAATCCCCTAGCTTCACAAAAAATGTTTTATGACGTTTTGAAATTAAAATCAAGGATATGTTATTGCATTAAACATGTGTCCCTGTGATGTAGAGATGATTAACAGTTCCCACATTTGTGTCTTGACTCATTTACACCAACAGCATCTGAAAAGGAATGTAGTCAAACGTGTTGGCTGGCTTGTTTTAACTTTTATGAGTCTGCAAATGTCATCATCTCCCCATGTGGCTTTAAGCACAATCCATTCAGACTGATAAATTACTGGACTAGGAAGCCCTTATTACAATTATTCATTGCCAGGTTTGGCTACGTGTAAAAGAATGACCTCCCATAATTCCAGCTCCCAGGGATCTGGCACCCTCTTCTGGACTCTGTGAGTGACTGCACTCTCCCATGCAAATAACCACCCAGAGATACACACAGTGGTATTTAAAATAGAAACTGAAAAGTATATCATGATTCTACCAGGTGCTGAGTGCAAAATGCATATGAAGTTTTAAGGTGAGGTATTTGAGCTCATGGTAAACTTCTCTGACACAAATCTTTCAGACGTTGGGCAAACCTTGTTCCTTCTTTTTGCCAGCAATGGAACCTCCACAGTTAAGAAAGTACTTGAAGGGATCCAGAACACATAGACCTTTGAGTGCTAGCACGTAACATGAGCTGAAGCAGTAAGTCAAGGGGCTATGTGTAAGTGAGTCTTTTGAGAGTGTGAGATTGCCTTTGGGTCTATGAGACCATTTAAGGAAATGCCTACCATGACAGAGCCATGGAACGAGAATGCAGAGGGAATCTTGGGAAGAAAACAGAATCTGGTTGATTGCTCAGTGAAGAAACAACCTCCAAAACAACAGAGGAAGCAAAGGGTCCTTCTTGGGCTCGGAGGGCCCTGGTGATGGAGGCGGAGGTGGGTAGGGAGAAATGGAGAGGGGCTGGCAGAAGGCTATGCCAGATGGCTGGTGGCACCTTGAAAAGGAATGACCCCAGGGAAAGTTGAGTCCGTTGTTTAGAGTTCAAGGATCAATGTGTTTCTAAAGCAGGTTTCCCCCAAGTATGTGGGCAGAGCCCCCTCGAAGGGTCTCTCAAACCAAGGACAAAGAGTGGAAAGTATACCACACAGGGACAGGGGTGGTAAATGAGCAGGACCTTACACACGTGCTGGGACTCAGCCCTGGCAAGTTCAAACCTGTTCTGCACCAGAGCCGCCCACTGTGCTTCTGGATTGCCAGTTTCTCTCTCTTCCTCACCTCTGCTCCCCACCAGCCCCTCCCTCCCCCTTCCCTCTGGTCTCACTCCTCTAATTCAGACCAGAAAGGGTCATGTCTGCAACTCTACCTACAGCCTAGCTTCATGACTGTAGGGAAGTGTGTGCTGACTCACCAGAGGGTGGGTACCTCTTGCTGGGTGGAAACAGAGGTTCCTCACTGCCCAGCATTTGTTCTGTTACCCTGTAAGTAAGCACAGTGAAACCACGGAACTAGACCATTCCATAGGTAGAGAAGGCGTTTGTTTATGGGCTGCCTCACAAGAATAGAGAACAGCAGCTTGGCGGGAGAGCAAGTGGATTTAATATGACAGTCAGCAGAGTGGGGAGGCTTTAAGCTCATTGCAGGTTGTTTGGGTTCATTGGGAACGAGGGATGGCGAGCAGAAATAGTGGCTTTCCTGTCAACCAGAAACATGCATCACAAGGTTCTCAGGAGAAGGCTGACCCTAGCTTTCTGTTCACCTGGTAAGAATTCTTCTGTTTACCTGGTGAGAATCCAGCCCAGTTTGGGCCCAGGTCATCATCTCAGGACACTGCAGCACTGCCATCATGGGGCCCACTTTGTGACCTAACATTATCCTTGAAAGTGTGTAGGTCCTAAGTCTCTAGTTGCTAAAATATCCTCTTGTTGTGGGGATTAATTGCCTAGATTAATTTGGTTCCCTGTGTCTGGCACCTGGTCTCTTCACCGAGGAAGAAATACAGAGGAATCAAGCAGATGGTGAACAAGAACTTGCCCTTTGGGCTGGGGTGATGGTGCCTTGAACTTGAGTTTGGATCCCGGTCTGAGTTACTTTTCTATTGCTATGAAGAGATACCATAACCTAGGCAACTTATAAAAGGACACATTTAATTGGAGGCTTGCTTACAGTTTCAGAGGGTGAGTCTGTGATCACCATGGTATAGCAGGAGCATAGGAGCAGGCAGGCATGGTGCTGGAGAAGTAGCTGAGAGCTATTGATCAAATTGATCCACAAGCACTGAACAGAGAGAGCGGCTGGGCTGGGCTGGGCTGGGCCCATTCCCAGGGACACAAGCCTTCCAGAACAGTTCCACCAACTGCAGACCAAACATTCAAATGAGTGTATAGGTGAATCGTTCTCATTCAAATCAATCCCCAACACCCACGTAAAAAGCCTAGCACAGCTGCCCTACACTGAATCTCAGTGTTGGGGAGGCAGAGACAGGAGGGTCCATGACTTATTAGCCGGGCAGGCTGGCTGAATAAGAGAACCCCAGTGAGAAATCCTTTCTCAAAAAATAAGGTGGAGATGGGCACCGAGATGGTTCATCAGCTAATGGTGTTTACTGTGCAAACTGACGGCCTGAGTTTGATTCCTGGAACCTGCATGAAGGTGAAAGAAGAGAGCCAATGCCACAACATTATCCTCTGACCTCCACACAGGCTCCATGGGACATGGGCACCCACCATACACACACACACACACACACACACACACACACACACACACACCATGCACACACACACACACAATAATAATAAATAAAATACAGTTGGAAAAGTAAGAAGAAAAGTGAAAGAAGACACACATCATTGACACCTGACCTCTACATGCACATTCAGGGACACACACACACACACACACACACACACACACACGGCCCTTAGACTTCTGAAAGTGGAATGGGAGCATGTAGCTTAGACCCGCCATAATGGGTGTCCAAATAGCTGGAAGCAAGCATTGACCCACCACCACCCTTAGTCCCTGCACTAGAAAACCGCAGGTCCCCTGCTGTCTGCATCCACCAAGCTCTTGCACGGTGGTGCCAAGGGCAGAACCGGAAGCGGGAAGTGGCCAATAAAACAGACCAGCCACTCCTTCCCAAGCCGTCAGCTCCTCCTGGGGAGACCCGAACAAGGTAATCTGACGGGCGAGAAGCACTTCCTGGGGCTGAGAGTTCCGTGGCATCGTAAACGAGGTGTGCGCCTACTGACTGGCTACTGAGGCCAGCTCCACCAAGAGGCTCATTGAAAGGGAGGGACTCTGACTATCCCAAGCGGTCCAGTGTGGGGGTGGAACATCTCATCCCAGCAAACTCCTTTGTTCTCCTCTCCAGTACCAGGTGTATTGCCCTGGAGACGCTGAAGGAAGACAAAACAGTGTGGCTGGGAGAATCCTGGCGCTTCCCTCCAGAGAGCTCGGCGATGCAAAGCAGGTTCCACAGAGGCAGGAATGGATTTGCATAAGAGCCCCGGGCTTTCTTCCGGAGAAGGAGAAGGTGGGGGGACACATGGTGTTAAGAGAGCTGGAAACTCAGAACTGGCTGGTGGCAGTGTAGTATTTTCCAAGTGACAATGACATTTAAGAATACGGAGCAGATCATAATAAAAGAAAGCCTTTTTATTTAAAAATAAACGGGTGGCAAGTTTTTAACAATCAAAAAGCCCAATGTTGGGGTTAAGGTTAGGGTTAGGGTTAGAAAAAAAAAAAAAAGCCCAATGGCACACTGATGTTTGTGCCAATGAATACAGGCAGGCAATATTAATTTAACAGTGCTAAGTTAGTGATCATGGCCACGGAGCAAGGCTGTGAGGAAACTGTATGCCTTAACAGAAGAGCGTAAGATTCTAGGTCCGTTAATAACACACGTGAAGCTAGTGCCATGGCAGACTCCTGTAATCCAGCATTTGTAAGACCAACACAGGAAGACTGAAAGTCAGCCTGGGCTACACCAGGAGACTTTGTCTCAAACCAAACCAAACCAAATATGAGTAACAGTAGCGAAACGGTGTCCCTGAGACGGGCCACAGCAGGCTCTTAGGCCA
Source organism: Onychomys torridus (assembly GCF_903995425.1). Classification (NCBI taxonomy): domain Eukaryota; kingdom Metazoa; phylum Chordata; class Mammalia; order Rodentia; family Cricetidae; genus Onychomys; species Onychomys torridus. The sequence continues at coordinate 37,025,207 of NC_050452.1, forward strand.
TTTAACTAAGGCTTTCCAACCCAGGAAAGGGATCCTTTAAAAGGATCCCATCGGTTACAGATAATTATAACAAGCTTGCATTTTTAAAGTTCTGATGTGATCTCTCCTGGCTTCAGTTTAGATCAGTGGTTCTCAACCTTCTCAATGCTGTGACCCTTGAATACAGTTCCTCATGTTGTGATGACTCCCAACCATAACATTATCTTCATTGATACTTCATAACTAATTTTGCTACTGCTATGAATAATAATTTAATATCTATATTTTCGATGGTCTTAGGCAACCCCTGTGAAAGGGTCATTCGAACCCCCAAATGGTTCAAGAGCCACAGTTGAGAACCACTGGTTTAGACCCACTTTCGTGTGCACCCTATATAAAAGCCACAGTGTTAGGTTCAAATGGCATCTTAGGAACTTACTAGTTTTTCCACCCGTCAAATGTCCCAGGCTTCTTGATGTACTCAAGGTCAAATCATTACAGGAACAAAACTAAGCTGGTCTCTTATTTTCTAGTTCATTGTTTCTATGTACATTTGTGGGGGGTGGGGGTGGAAGTCCTAACCCTGAGTTCTCTATTTTCCACACAGACAGAAAGAATGGGGTCCTAGTTGTCCCCAAATCCTGACACCTCCTAGGGAACAGAGGAATTACACAGAGCTGTGGCAGATCTCCTGTGGCAAAAGACCTTTTTGGGGGCCCCAGTAACGTGTTCACATGGCCACATAGTTACATGAAGTCTTCAAAAATAAGATATTTCTCCCACAATTGGTTCAGATTTTCAACTCCCCTTCACATTCTCTCCTGTCAAGCTCTTTGGAGTAATTGCAGACAGTTTTGGGATTCAGAGAAGAAGAAATGGATTGAAGAATGCGTTAGCCGTAATTTGGAAATTTTCGGGGAGGGGTGTAAATCAGATTAGAATCCACAACTATTATTTCTCAACATTTTACTCAAGAGCTGGGATTTTTTTTTAATGACTGAAAAAAAAAAAAAAGCCAGTGGGATATGAAGCAAAATGATTACTATGAAGAATTAAGGCAAGAGAGATTAGTCAGGAGAAATTAGTCTGACATTAAGAGGCAAATTATAAATGAAAAATTTCAAATCATCCCAAAGGCAATAATTAACCAGGAAGAAAATAAATTTCAAGCAGAGGGTAACAGAGATTTTTTTTTTGACTGTTGGATAAGCCCATTAGTGCAAAAGCATAAATCATCAGGACACAAAGAGGCTATTTAAATTTCATGCTAATTTACAAGGCTCCGTGGATAAAGACACTTGCCTCTGAGCCCAACAACCCAGAGCCCACAGGTGGAAGGACTGACTCCCACATTCTCTCCCCTCTGCAGACATGCCATGATATGTGTCCACCCACATATATGCACTGCCCCTCCACAAAACCAAAATAGGTAGATAAATGTAACAATTAAATAAATAATAATACATAAATTTTACCACAAGATGGGCTTGGCTCGGACTAGCTGATAGGTACAGCTGGCTTAGTGTTCAGGGTTAGATCTGCACAGGAGGACCAGATGGCATCCTGGAGTCATACATGGATGATAGCCATGTCCCCAAATTTAATCACAAACCTCTAACTATACATGCTACCAATGAGCTATAATCTGGAGGATTTTTTTTCAACTCTAAATGACAAACAAGTGTTGCTGAACCAGGACAGAAGAAAATCTAAATAGACTGACTTCCTATTCTTGGTATAAAAAATGTTGCCATATCCTTTTTTTAAGATTTATTTTAGCCAAGTGGTGGTGGTGCACACCTTTAATCCCAGCACTTAGGAGGCAGAGGCAGGTAGATCTCCATGAGTTCCAGGCCAGCCTGGTCTACACAGTGAGTTCCAGGACAGGCTCCAAAGCTATAGAGAAACCCTGTCTCAAAAAACCAAAACAAACAAAAAGATTTATTTTATTTTTAAATATGTGTATTATGTGTGGACATGTGCATGTGTAAGTGCATATGCCTGAAGAATCCAGCAGAGGGCGTCATCAAATCTCCTGGAGCTGGAGTTACAGGCAGTCATGAGTTGCCCAACTTGGGTTCTGAGAACTGAGCTCAGGTTCAATGCTCTTCACCACTGAGCTCTCTCTCCAGCCTGCATATTATTTTTTAAATAAAGAGACAAAGAACTTTTACTATGGGGGGAAAGATTGTCAGAAGAGGTGTGTGAAGCAGATAATTTGTTTAAAATGCTCTTTCTGTTCTGTGAGCTGTTTGTGATAGCTATCAGTCTTTGTAAATGTACAATTTACTGTAGTTTCCTTTTATTATTCAAAAATGTTTCCTCCACACCTGGTTTTGTATTTGTAAGTGTGTGTGTGTGTGTGTGTGTGTGTGTGTGTGTGTGTGTGTGTGTGTGTGTGTGTGTGTGTGTTTAATGTTAAAGAGAATCCTGAGAACTGAGTAAGCCACCAGTTCCACAAAGGCTGATCCTGTAGCTTCTAAATAGGAAGAGACCACTTGTGGTCACCAGGCCCTACGCTGTACTGAAAGCTAGCCAGCAGGTGGCAGTGTGGTACAGCAATTCCAAATAACAGCAAGCATTTGTAGTGGAAAATATCATCGAAATGAAAGACTATTTACTTATTTATCTATTTAGTTACTTTTGAGACAGGGTTTTTTTCTATACAGTCCTGGTTCTTCTGGAATTCACTATGTAGACCAGGTTGGTCTCGAACTCATGGAGACCCTCATGCTTCTGCCTCCCGAATGCTAGGATTAAAGGCATGTACCACTATGCCCAGTGAAAGGTTATTTTTTGAATTTAACTTTATTTTATGTGCATTGGTATGAGGGTGTTTGATCCTCTGAAACTGGAGTTATAGACAGTTGTGAGCTGCCATGTGGGTGCTGGGAATTGAACCACAGTCTCTAAACTGCTGAACCATCTCTCTCCAGCCCCTAAAGGTTATTTTGTAATAGTGCTTTGCACTGGATGTTTCATGTTGGCTTTGATTTTAGGAAACATATGAACTGTGCCTACAACTCCCCTGTACAGTTAGGATGCTGTGTTCATGAAATAGCATGCCAGCCTTCACCCATGTTGTAACCAGCTGCTTTTTATCAGTCTGCACACTTTGCTTTGGAGTTCTGTGACATTAAGTGATTTTTAAAATGAATATTCTTCCTTATTACTCTTCAAGCGAGGTCACTGTCCTTGCATCTAAGGACAGCTTCTTTTAATCTGTGAAAGCAAATACTCACTTGCAGGGTCTGTCACATGCACAACTAGAAGCGTGTCCTGTCGATGAACAGCCAAAGCCACTACCAGGGATGTGTGCAACGGCAGTGCAGAGGCCACTTCCAGACAACAGCCCCAGGTCCTTCTCAACGTGAACGCCCAAGAATCCAGGAAAACAAAGAAGTATCAGTAGTAAGAGCCAACCTGTCCACGGGGCTGGCACAGTGCTCCACATTCCGTGCGGCTGTGTTGACTGAATAATGCTCGCCCATAGTGCCGTGAAGCAATGCGATTGCCTGTCCTGTGTGAAGAAGAAGAAGTTGGGCCACAGCTATTACATAACTTACTGGTGTTGTTTAGATCATAAATGTCCCTTAAAGGTCAGTGTGGTAAAAAGCCTGGTCCTGGTCTATGTCACTGCTGGGAGGTGGGAAACTGAGTTCTGATGTGAAGGAAATTAGGTTTCTGAGGCATGCTGTTTAAGGGTTTGGTGAGGGGCTCTCTTCCTCCCCTCCCCCTCACCCCTCTCCAGGCAATGAGGTGAATAGTTTTCCTCCCGTACCCCCTTCCCTCTGCCCCCCTCTTCACTCTCTGTTGACACACTATCCCGCCTCACCAGAAACAAAGCAACAGATGGGGCTGGTGGGATCAGTCTGTAAAGTGTTTGCCATGTAAGCCTGAGGACCCGGGTTCAATCCCCAGCACCCAAGTTTGAAAAGAAAGCTAGGCATTAAATAGCTTATGTATAATAATATAATATAAAACAATCAAGATAGCATTGAACGCTTATAATCTCGGAACTGAGAAGTGGTAAACAGGAAGATCCTGAGATGTGCCTAGTCTAGCTAAATTTGTCTAGTTAAGCTCCTGATTCACCAAAAAAAAAAAAAAAAAAAAACTTGCTCCAAAAATAAGGTGGGAAGCAATTGAGGAAGACATACACACACACACACACACACACACACACACACACACACACACACACACACACACACACACACACAACCTGACCAACCAATCATGGACTGAAACAAACAAACAAAATAAACCTGGGAGCCAAAATAGACCTTTTTATCTATGTAAGCTGGTTAAATTAGATGTCTGTCACAGGGCTGGAAACCTGGATTCATGGTATCAGTGACGTAGTTCAGTTCAGCAGCTTGTCTGTCACCTAACCGCCAAGCTAGTCTGCCTTCCGCTACAAGCCCTGTCAGCTTTGGGCCCCTCCTGAGAGCACCACTCTAAATAGTAAGTATTCCCCTGAAGAGCAGCTTTGCAACAGTGTAGTCTTTAACCAATGGGGGAGGGGCGGTAGAGGCCGGTTTTCACCACCCCCACCCACTGAGAATGCTATACTGCCCTAGAGAAAAGAGAAAGAACTCTGCTCGCCCTTCCTGGAGATGGATCAGGACAACAGCCAGTGCAGAATCTCTGAGACTCTTCTTGCCCATGGTTCCCCTTGAGTAAGCCTCTTCTGGTCAAGCTCTCTGAGAACAGAGCGCATTCATTCCCACCCACTAGTCACCATTCCTAAGCCTCACTACAGCCTCAGTCCGTGAGCTCCTAAGAAGCCTGTCTCAGGGAGGCCTCCAGGAACCTCCCATCAGTCACCTCCTCCCATCAGCCATATCTTCCCATCAGCCACCTCTTCTATCAGCCCCCTCCTCCCATCAGCCACCTCTCCAGGCCTCTTCCCTCTTCCCTGGGCTTATAGTGCTTCTCTCTCCCAACAATGCTTCTTCTTCAGATTCCCCTTCCTCTCTCTCCTTCATCTCCTCCTCTGTTCACTCCTCTCTCTTCCTTCTCTTTCTAGCCTCAGCTCTCCCCCAGTCTGGAAACCCTGCACTGTGTTGTTCTGGTCTCTCGTCTTTGCCCTGCTCATCTTTCCTACACTATATCATGCGTGTGTCTCTTCGATGTCTTCACCGCTGAGTCCACGATCACTACCCACATTCCCTTTCGGATGTGTCCATTTTGGTGATGGCAGTGTGATGCACCAAAGCTGAAAAGCACTGCACCACCTATCCCCATCTCTTCCCTGGACAACATACCATCAGCAAGGGGTGGGGACATTTCTTCCACTGTCCTCAGGCCCCAGTCTCCTGACTCAACCTCACGTTCGTCTACATTAGCTCTGCACACCTTTACCTGTCTTCCAGCCTTTTATCCCCACTCCCCTACCTGTCCCCAACTTCCTCCCCATCATACTTTTCTTCCTAAAACACAGAGCTGTCAGCCCCTGACTCTAAGAACTCAAGAGGCTTCTCTGGGTGTATACCCGGTTCTGGCAATGATGCCATCTAAGGACTGCCAAGCCCTTATTGTTCCCAAGTTCACCTCTGCCTATGGTGTCCACTCTGCTCCTTCACTCGAATTTTGAGTGAAGGGGCACTTTTGCCCACAGCTAGACACTGTTAGTGACTGCCTGTGGGCTTATATCTTACTCTGCCAACAACTGTCTCCTCTCTCTGTGCCTTGCTTCCTTGACCTGTGAAATGGCCACAGGATCCTTTTCTGAAGGAAGATTAGTCATCAAACAAATACTTATGGAGCTTCTGCTGGTGCATGAAGATTTGCTGCCAGGACTCAATAAATATTAATTCCTTCTGTGCTGATTTCTCCACACCTTCGTCCCCTCGTCGTTGAAATTCAGATCCTTTCACTTCAGCAAAGCAACACGCTCCGGAAAAGCAGTCCTTCCAAGGAGTGTGAAAAGTTACTGGTGACATTATGAAAGCCTCCCCACCCCTCAAGGCCAGACACAGCACTTCCACACTCAGTACTCAGAACCAGACTAGCAGAGAATTTTCTTACCTTCCTGCTGGATCTGTTTCCCTCTGGGGAGTGATTGTTGAAGTAGACAAAGTAGTTGGGAGGCTGAGGCAGGGGGATCATGAGTTCCATGTCAGCCTGGGCTGCACAGAGAGATCCGTCAAAGGGAGGGAGGGAGAAAGGGGTGGGGTATGATATGTGTCTTTGCTTCTTGGGCATCTCATTATGTGCATAAATACTTGGAAGAGAAAAACAAGTGTGTTTACCTCTTTTTTTTCATTATTATTATTATTATGTTTTAATTTTACACATCAGCCATGGGTTCCCCTGTCCTCCCCCCTCCCGCCCCTTCCTCCACCTTCCCCCCATCCCCTCCCCTCCATTTCCATCTCCTCCAGGGCCAAGACTCCCCTGAGGATTCATTTAAACCTGGTGGATTCAGTACAGGCAGGTCCAGTCCCCTCCTTCCAGGCTGAGCAAAGTGTCCCTGTGTAAGTCCAAGGTTCCAAACAGCCAGCTCATGCGCTAAGGACAGGTCCCGGTCCCACAGCCTGGATGCCTCCCAGACAGTTCAAGCTATTCAATTGTCTCACTTATCCAGAGGGCCTGATCCAGCTGGGGGCTCAACAGCCTTTGGTTCATAATTCATGTGCTTCCATTCGTTTGGCTATTTGTCCCTGTGCTTTTACCAATCTTGGGCTCAACAATTCACGCTCTTACAGTCCCTCCTCTTTCTCGACAATTGGACTCCTGGAGCTCCACCTGGGGCCTGGCTGAGTGTTTACCTCTTGTTACCAAGACTCTCTGACTTAGAATGATCACTGGAAATTAAGTAGCAACATGCTTTGTGTTGAAGTATTCTGGGCATTTTTATATTGTGCTGAATAATTGCTTACCTTGATACAATAAAACCTTTTTAACTCCATTCTCTTGTAGAGAAGGGAGCTTTGAAAGCCATTCTTAGATTTTTGTTGTATTTGTAAGGAGACTAGTTGACGTAGCTGGCTAGAAAGTTGCCATTGTCTATGCTCGCTTGTTCTTTTAACAGTTTTAAACCAAGGTAAGTAGCCATGCTGGTTTCCGCTGATGACACATTCATTTCCATTATTTCCTTTTTCTATCTGTCTCCCCTCACTACAATGCAAATGTCCAAAAGCCTGAAAGCATGTCTGACTTACTGGGTGTTATCAAAGCCTAAAGCAGCATTTAAGACTTGCCGAGTCAGGGTTAGAAAGATGGTTCAGTAATTAAGAGCAGTGACTGCTCTTCCGGAGGACCTGAGTTCGATTCCCAGCAACCACATGGTGGCTCACAACCATCTGTGATCCAGTTCCAGGGAAACTGATGCCCTCCTCTGGCCTCTGAGGGCATCAGGTACACACATAGCACACAGACATGCATGCAGGCAAAACACCCATACACATGAAATAAAATAACGACAATAAATGCTTGTTGACTAAATTACAAACAAATTAATACACACTGTCTTTTAATGTTTAGTATATTATAAGTCATAAAAACATCATGCTTACCAAGATGCTTAAGAAATTCATGGAACTGGGGCTGGAGAGATGGCTCAGCTGTTAAAGGCTAGACGCACAACCAATATAAGAAATGAATGGAATTGTAACTTGATGGGTTAGTATTTACTCATAGCTCACTCCATTTGCATAACTCATCAATGACTCGAGTCCCCATGTCTGTTTGAGCTCCTGAGCCTCACTCTACACTTCTGCGGCCTCTTGGACCCAGATTCTATCTTCTCTGTCCTTGCTTGGAGACGCCTCCTCTTCCCACTGTGAAAAGTAAGCAACCTGGTACCGCCCTTCTCAACATCCCTTCCCTGCTTGAGCGGTCACCATGCTCAAAGATGCTACCCCATCCTTATCACTGTTATGTGTCCACACCTTCTCCTTTCTAGAATTCTCTTTCCAGCCCTTGTATCTGAGTTCTAGCACATATGCCTTTTTTTTTTTCATGAAACCTTCTTGACTCTATCCCTCAAGTGATCTTCTATGACATCTTAGGTGCACTCTTTTAAGGGGATCCTAATGAACACAAGACAGACCCTGCGCAAAGCATCAAGGGCGGAGTTAACTGAATGTGGGTTTGCTATCTTGAAGGAATGTCACCCTGCACACTGCTATAAAGAAATTGAACTCAGCCGGGTGGTGGTGGCACAAGGCTTTAATCCCAGCACTTGGGAGGCACAGGCAGGAGGATCTCTGTGAGTTTGAGGCCAGCCTGGTCTACAGAGCGAGATCCAGGAAAGAAGCAAAGCTACACAGAGAAACCCTGTCTAAAAAAAAAGAAAGAAAGAAAGAAAGAAAGAAAGAAAGAAAGAAAGAAAGGAAGGAAGGAAGGAAGGAAGGAAGGAAGGAAGGAAGAAAGAAAGAAAGAAAGAAAGAAAGAAAGAAAGAAAGAAAGAAAGAAATAGAACTCAAGAATGCTACCATCCCACCTTAGAACATGAACTGCTGGAGCAGCCACACTTTCCCACATTTGTATCCCACAGGGCCAACTTACAGTTCTGTGGCTGAGTAAAAGTGTGTTTCAGAATTATTTCAGAGTATTCTGGTTTCCTGAGCTCACTCACATGCACTCACATACACACACAGATACACGCTTACCTACCCTTCACATAGCATTACTGGAAGTCCTCCTCCTTCATTCCCAGAACAAGGTGACTTTCCCTGTGACCAGTCAGCAGATGCAGACAAGAAAGCTGTGTGCTAAAATAAATAAATAAATAGATAGATAGATAGAGAGATAGATAGATAAATAAATAATAAATAAATAAATAAATAATAAATAAATAATTAGATGGCTCCTTCTTGCTTTTTTAAAAGTTAGCCCAGAAGGAGGAGAGAGGAAGAGGTAAAGGGTGAGAGAGTTAAAATATCCTGGGATCTAGAGAAGACATTGCAGGCTGGAGACAGGTTCCCAAAAGGTTACCGCACCTGTCAGAGCCACCACAGAATGGTCTTGGTTTTTAATGAAAAGAATGAATGGTTGTTTTCAAACCACTCTCCTAGTCCTGTGGGCCACAGTATGGGCACGCTTGGGAACATCTCGCTAAGTGAAAGAAATCAGTCACCGTCAAATTTTCTCCTGAAATTATATTTACAGTCGAAGAAATGGCCAGAGCAGGCAGAGCCAGAGAGAAGAAAAGCAGACTTGGATGGCCATGGGGGTAGGCAATAGCTGGTAGGAAGTATCTTCCCTTTGGGGTCACTGTTATGGTTACATTGCCATGTGGACACACACACACACACACACACACACACACACACACACAGAAACACAGGGAGATCAAGGCTAGCCTGGGCTGCTTAGTGAATACAAGGTCAGTCTAGGCTACAGAGAAAGACCTTGTCTCAAAAAAAAAAAAAAAAAAAAAAAAAGGCAGAGTTACACTTAAAGTGAATTTTATACTGTGTAAATTGCATCTCAATAAAGCTGTTTCTTTTGTGTTACGGTTCTGAGTTGGCCCAAAGTGATAGGATCTTTATAAAACCAAGCATTTGCACAGGCATGGCTAATCTTCTCAAGGAACTCACAGCTATTGAGATAATGAATAATCTACTTGTATATGAAATGCTAAAGAATATGCAAGCTACCCCATGAGGAAGATGATGAAATACGCCAAGAAAATGTCCCCATCCACAAGGAAAACACCCTTAACATTTTTATTATCATACAAAAAAACTAGGTGCAACTTCAAAGTCCAGGATAAGAAGTGGTTAAATTATGGCACATCCCTCTGTGAGCAGAGCAGTGTTGGTGAGAATCTAGAATAACATGAGGAAATGATCGTGAAACCCCCATAAATGGTTCCAGAATATGGGAAAAGCGTTTGCCTAGTCTGATTCCAGCAACTTCAAGCATCTCTATGCACAAGCTCAGAAAAGACTAGAGGCAAATGCTGAGTATTAATAGAGCATTAATAGAGGTAGGCAGCATGCCAAACTGAGCAGACATTTAGATCCGAGCTCCTTGTACTCCGAAGTGTTTGGTATTTACATCTTGAACAGAAAGCACTAATTTAAGTACAGCTGGCAGCTAAGGACTATTTGGTCCCGTGGGTAGAGAGCTTGCCTAGCATGAACAAAGCCCCGCATTCTGTCCCCAGCAGTGAATATCCTGGCATGGTCACACGTGCCTGTAACCCAGAACTCAGGAAGTAGATGCAAGCACCATGAGCCCCCAGTTAAAGGTTTTCTTTTATAAGTTGCCTTTGTCATGGTGTCTTATTACAACATTAGAAGAGTAACTAAGACACAGGCAAAACATCCATATACATAAAATAAAATACGTATACATAAAATAAAACACATATACATAAAATAAAATACATATACATAAAATAAAATACATATACACAAAACAAAATACATATACATAAAATAAAACACATATACATACAATAAAATAAATATACATAAAATAAAACACATATACATACAATAAAATACATATACATAAAATAAAACACATATACATAAAATAAAATACATATACATAAAATAAAACACATATACATAAAACAAAATACATATACATAAAATAAAACACATATACATAAAATAAAATACATATACCCAAAATAAAACACATATACATAAAATAAAATACATATACATAAAACAAAATACATATACATAAAATAAAACACATATACATACAATAAAATACATATACATAAAATAAAACACATATACATAAAATAAAATAAATATACATAAAATAAAACACATATACATAAAATAAAATACATATACATAAAATAAAACACATATACATAAAACAAAATACATATACATAAAATAAAACACATATACATAAAATAAAATACATATACCCAAAATAAAACACATATACATAAAATAAAATACATATACATAAAACAAAATACATATACATAAAATAAAACACATATACATAAAATAAAATACATATACATAAAACAAAACACATATACATAAAATAAAACACATATAGATAAAACAAAATACATATACATAAAATAAAATACATATACATAAAACAAAATACATATACATAAAATAAAACACATATACATAAAATAAAATACACATACATAAAATAAAATACACATACATAAAATAAAATACATATACATATACATAAAATAAAATACATATACATAAAATAAAACCTTCAAACTAAGGTGAAGAGAGATTGAGGAAAACACCCAACATAGACATCTACCATACATATACACTCTGGAAGCATCTCTAGTCACGTGACCTGTCACCAGGAATTTTTTTAATGCTTGGAGAGGAGCCTTGTTATTTGTAAATACCTACTTATAGAGGGTTACATTGTATTTAAAGTTATGGATATTTAATTTTCAAATACAGAAACTGAGTTTTCAGGTTGTTATGCTGAATTTAGAAATCTTCTTAGATTTTTTTTTTTAATAAAGCTTGTGGAATAAGAACCCTTGCTTTCATTGGCTTCAGATGCATGCAAGCCTATTTGAACTTACTAAATTCCCTTGAACACTGGTCCTACTCTCAAATTTAATTACAGTCCCTTAAACATTTTCAACTCCACTTCTACATAAAATATACTTAATTTCTTAAGTGCTTCTAATGCTTGACAATCAAATTTATGACCGAACAAATGGAGCCTATCTGAGCACTCAGCTGGGGCTTGGGTATGAGCCAAGTTTACAAATGCAGCTACCTCGGTGTTCTTGCAAAAATTTTAACACTGGTTAAATGTTGGACATTTCTTGTGCTTTGCGACTTAAAATCACAGGTTAGAGGGCAATGGCACCTTTCAAACCTAAGTGACACGTTTAACCTCCCTGACTCTAATTTGTCATCTTCTCTCCCCGTCTGTTAAATGAGTAGATGTCCCAGTGAGTACAAAACTGACTCCTGACGTGGATGGAAAGCTATTAGCTCTTGACCTTCAATTGGCTTCTTTATCTCTATTCACTTAGAATCTCTCAGAGTTGGAGGAGCTTATCCACCACATGGAGCCATCCCATAATGCCTTGTGGCTCCACAGGGCAGGGCTAAGCCCT